>NC_057797.1:677778265-678078265 GCF_018294505.1 Triticum aestivum | reverse complement strand
CTAATGATAAAAGTGAGCACAAACGGTATTGCAATGCGTTGAAACAAGGCCTAGGGTTCATACTTTCGCTAGTGCAAGTTCCTTCAACAATAATAACATAATTGGATCACATAACTATCCCTCAACATGCAACAAAGAGTCACTCCAAAGTCACCAATAGCGGAGAACAAACGAAGAGATTATGATAGGGTACGAAACCACCTCAAAGTTATTCTTTTCAATCAATCCGTTGGGCTATTCCTATAAGTGTCACAAACAACCCTAGAGTTCGTACTAAAATAACACCTTAAGACACAAATCAACCAAAACCCTAATGTCACCTAGATACTCCAATGTCACCTCAAGTATCCGTGGGTATGATTATACGATATGCATCACACAATCTCAGATTCATCTATTCAACCAACACATAGAACCTCAAAGAGTGCCCCAAAGTTTCTACTAGAGAGTCAAGACGAAAACGTGTGCCAACCCCTATGCATAGATTCCCAAGGTCACGGAACCCGCAAGTTGATCACCAAAACATACATCAAGTGGATCATAGAATACCCCATTGTCACCACAGGTATCCCGCGCAAGACATACATCAAGTGTTCTCAAATCCTTAAAGACTCAATCCGATAAGATAACTTCAAAGGGAAAACTCAATCCATTACAAGAGAGTAGAGGGGGAGAAACATCATAGGATCCAAATATAATAGCAAAGCTCGCGATACATCAAGATCGTACCACCTCAAGAACACGAGAGAGAGAGATCAAACACATAGCTACTGGTACATACCCTCAGCCCCGAGGGTGAACTACTCCCTCCTCGTCATGGAGAGCACCGGGATGATGAAGATGGCCACTAGAGAAGGATTCCCCCTCCGGCAGGGTGCCAGAATGGGTCTAGATTGGCTTTCGGTGGCTACGGAGACTTCTGGCGGTGGAACTCCCAATCTATTGTGCTCCTCGAAGTTTTTAGGGTATATGGGTATATATGGGAGGAAGAAGTACGTCGGTGGACCTCCGGGCTGTCCACGAGGCAGGGGGCGCGCCCAGGGGGTGGGCGCGCCCCCACCCTCGTGGGCAGCCCGGGACTCTCATGGTCCAACTCCGATACTCCGTGGGCTTCTTCTGGTCCAAAAATAAGTTCCGTGAAGTTTCAGGTCAATTGGACTCTGTTTGATTTTCCTTTTCTGCGATACTCTAAAACAAGGAAAAACTAGAAACTGACATTGGGCTCTAGGTTAATAGGTTAGTCCCAAAAATCATATAAAATAGCATATAAATGCATATAAAACATCCAAGGTTGATAATATAATAGCATGGAACAATAAAAAATTATAGATACGTTGGAGATGTATCAGCATCCCCAAGCTTAATTCCTGCTCGTCCTCGAGTAGGTAAATGATAAAAACAGAATTTTTGATGTGGAATGCTACCTAACATATTTATCCATGTAGTTCTATTTATTGTGGCAAGAATATTCAGATCCATAAGATTCAAGACAAAAGTTTAATATTGACATAAAAATAATAATACTTCAAGCATACTAACCAAGTAATCATGTCTTCTCAAAATAACATGGCCAAAGAAAGTTATCCCGACAAAATCATATAGTCTGGCTATGCTCCATCTTCACCATACAACGTATTTAAATCATGCACAACCCCGATGACAAGCCAAGCAATTGTTACATACTTTTGATGTTCTCAAACTTTTTCAATATTCACGCAATACGTGAGCGTGAGCCATGGACATAGCACTATAGGTGGAATAGAAGGGTGGTTGTGGAGAAGACAAAAGGGAGAAGATAGTCTCGCACCAACTAGGCATATCAACGGGCTATGGAGATGCCCATCAATAGATATCAACGTGAGTGAGTAGGGATTGCCATGCAACAGATGCATTAGAGCTATAAGTATATGAAAGCTCAACAAAAGAAACTAAGTGGGTGTGCATCCAACTCGCTTGCTCACGAAGACCTAGGGCATTTTGAGGAAGCCCATCATTGGAATATACAAGCCATGTTCTATAATGAAAAATTCCCACTAGTATATGAAAGTGATAACATATAAGACTCTCTATTATGAAGATCATGGTGCTACTTTGAAGCACAAGTGTGGTAAAAGGATAGTAGCATTGTCCTTTCTCTCTTTTTCTCTCATTTTTTTATTTGGGCCTTTTATTTTTTGATGGCCTCTTTTTATTTTATTTTATTTTTCGTCCGGAGTCTCGTCCCGACTTGTGGGGGAATCATAGTCTCCATCATCCTTTCCTCACTGGGACAATGCTCTAAAAATGATGATCATCACACTTTTATTTACTTATGACTCAAGAATTACAACTCAATACTTAGAACAAGATATGACTCTATATGAATGCCTCCGGAAGTGTACCGGGATGTGCAATGATGCATGAGTGACATGTATGAAAGAATTATGAACGGTGGCTTTGCCACAAATACAATGTCAACTACATGATCATTCAAAGCAACATGACAATGATGGAGCATGTCATAGTAAACGGAACGGTGGAAAGTTGCATGGCAATATATCTCAGAATGGCTATGGAAATGCCATGATAGGTAGGTATGGTGGCTGTTTTGAGGAAGGTATATGGTGGGTGTATGATACTATCAAAAAGTGCGCGGTATTAGAGAGGCTAGCAATGGTGGAAGGGTGAGAGTGCGTATAATCCATGGACTCAACATTAGTAATAAAGAACTCACATACTTACTGCAAAAATCTATTATTTTTCGAAACAAAGTACTACGCGCATGCTCCTAGGGGGATAGATTGGTAGGAAAATACCATCGCTCGTCCCCGACCGCCACTCATAAGGAAGACAATCACTAAATAAATCATGCTCCAACTTCGTCACATAACGATTCCCCATACGTGCATGCTACGGGAATCACAAACTTCAACACAAGTATTTCTCAAATTCACAACTACTCAACTAGCATGACTCTAATATCACCATCTCCATATCTCAAAACAATTATCAAGTATCAAACTTCTCATAGTATTCAATGCACTTTATATGAAATTTTTTATTATATCCCTCTTGGATGCCCATCATATTAGGACTAAATTCATAACCAAAGCAAATTACCATGCTGTTTAAGAATCTCAAAATAATATAAGTGACACATGAGAGTTCATCTATTTCTATAAAATAAAACCATCACCGTGCTCTAAAACGATATAAGTGAAGTACTAGAGCAAATGACAAATTACTCCAAAAGATATAAGTGAAGCTCAATGAGTAGTCGAATAATTATGCAACTATGTGAAGACTCTCTAACATTTAATAATTTCAGATCTTGATATTTTATTCAAATAGCAAGCAAAACTAAATAAAATAAAATGACGCTCCTAAGCAAAACACATATCATGTGGTGAATAAAAATATAGCTCCAAGTAAAGTTACCGATGGAAGTAGACGAAAGAGGGGATGCCTTCCAGGGCATCCCCAAGCTTAGGCTCTTGGTTGTCCTTGAATATTTCCTTGGGGTGCCTTGGGAATCCCCAAGCTTAGGCTCTTGCCACTCCTTATTCCATAATCCATCGAATCTTTACCCAAAACTTGAAAACTTCACAACACAAAACTTAACAGAAAACTCGTAAGCTCCGTTAGCGAAAGAAAACAAAACACCACTTCAAGGTACTGTAATGAACTCATTATTTATTTATATTGGTGTTAAAACTACTGTATTCCAACTTCTCTATGGTTTATAAACTCTTTTACTAGCCATAAATTCATTAAAATAAGCAAACAACACACGAAAAGCAGAATCTGTCAAAAACAGAACAGTCTGTAGTAATCTATAACTAACGCAAACTTATGGAACCCAAAAAATTCTAAAATAAATTGATGGACGTGAGGAATTTATCTATTAATCATCTGCAAAAAGAATTAACTAAATAACACTCTCTAATAAAAAAGTGGCAGCAATTCTCGTGAGCGCTAAAGTTTTTGTTTTTTACAGCAAGATCAACAAGACTTTCCCCAAGTCTTCCCAACGGTTCTACTTGGCACAAACACTAATTAAAACATAAAAACTCAATCATAAAAGAGGCTAGATAAATTATTTATTACTAAACAGGAGCAAAAAGCAAGGGACAAAAATAAAGTTGGGTTGCCTCCCAACAAGCGCTATCGTTTAACGCCCCTAGCTAGGCATGATGATTTCAATGATGCTCACATAAAATATAAGAATTGTAACATAAAGAGAGCATCATGAAGAATATGACTAGAAAATTTAAGTCTAACCCATTTCCTATGCATAGGGATTTTGTGAGCAAACAACTTATAGGAACAATAATCAACTAGCATAGGAAGGCAAAACAAGCATAACTTCAAAACTTTAAGCACATAGAGAGGAAACTTGATATTATTGCAATTCCTACAAGCATAAGTTCCTCCCTCATAATAATTTTCAGTAGCATCATGAATGAATTCAACAATATAACCAGCACCTAAAGCATTCTTTTCATGATCTACAATCATGCATAGAAAATTTACTACTCTCCACATAAGCAAGATTCTTCTCATTCGGAATAGTGGAAGTATCATAAGAAACTCGAATACTATAAATTGTTTCCACATTAAAAGAGTAATGTTCAGAAAAAGGGTAATCATAATCATGACAAGTTTTATAAATATAATCATCACTACTTTTTATAGCATATGTATCATCACAATAATTATCATAAGTAGCAACTTTGTTCTCATCATAATCGATTGAAACCTCTTCCAAGATAGTGGAATCATCACTAAATAAAGTCACAACCTCTCCAAATCCACTTTCATAATTACCATAATAAGATTCAACATCTTCCAAAATAGTGGGATCATTGCTTCCTAAAGTTGACACTCTTTAAAACCCACTTTCATCAATATAATCATCATACGTAGGAGGCATGCTATCATCATTATAAATTTGCATATCAAAACTTGGGAGACTAAAAATATCATCTTCATTAAACATAGCTTCCCCAAGTTTGGGACAAACATTAATTGCAGCAAATATATTCTCAAAAACATCATCTTCATCAAACATAGCATCCCCAAGCTTGGGCCTTTTCATATCATAAGCATAATCACTCTCATCATTAATAGTATGGATAGCACCAATAGTATAGCAATTATCATATTCTTCCAAGCAAGTGCCAACAAGATTTTCAAGATCATAAGAAGTATCATTATCTTCCACAATTATATTTTCATGAGGCATAACAGTAATAGGAGTAGCATTATTTGGGAGAGATATCTTTTTACCTCCCTTCCTTTTTCTTTTCTTCTTCTTCACCACATCATGTGTGGGTTCAATCCTCTTTTTGGAGCTCCTTATTAACGAGATTGGTTGAATAGGAGGCTCATCCTCGTTACCTGATTCATCATAAGAAATAATAGGAGGGTATTGGGAAGTCTCTTCCCTTTCATTAGTATTCTCTTCATCTTCTATTTGTTTTCTTTTCTTTATGTAATTGGCAATATAAGGATTTTCAATACAATTCACCGCACAATACATATAAATTTCCTCTAGATCAAAATGAAGAACTCTATCAAGGGAAAATTCTGGAATAATCTTAGTTATACGTTTCATTTCTTTATAACCCAAGAGCAAACTAAGTTCATTATGATGTGCAAGGGAAATCAAGTCATCACAATTTTTGGACATGATACGATTATGAAACAATTTGCATTGGGTACTGAAATGATCATGTTCATTGCAAAGTTCACAAGTACGGCTAAGAAAATTTAAATTTTCAGCACAAGCTTCTAGCCTTTCTTGCAACCATTTTGTTTCTAAATGCTTATGCCTCTTGCAATATCTATCTTCCCTATTCGGTGTGTACTTGCAAACCCAATGCGCTCCACAAAAATTGACATGTTTATAGGAGACATTTTCATCATAACTAGTGCAATCATCATTAGTGCTATGGATATTTAAAGAATTCATACTAACAACATTGCAATCATGCTCATCATTCAAAGATTTAGTGCCAAACATTTTAATGCATTCTTCTTCTAATACTTTGCCATAATATTCCTTTCCATCATACTCACGAAAGAAATTAAAAAGATGAAGCGTATGAGGCAAACTCAATTCCATATTTTTTTGTAGTTTTCTTTTATAAACTAAACTGGTGCTAAAACAAGAAACAAAAAGATTCGATTGCAAGATCTAAAGATATACCTTCTAGCACCCACCTCCCCGGCAATGACGCCAGAAAAGAGCTTGATGTCTACTACACAACCTTCTTCTTGTAGACGTTGTTGGGCCTCCAAGTGCAGAGGTTTGTAGGACAGTAGCAAATTTCCCTCAAGTGGATGACCTAAGGTTTATCAATCCGTAGGAGGCGTAGGATGAAGATGGTCTCTCTCAAGCAACCCTGCAACCAAATAACAAAGAGTCTCTTGTGTCCCCAACACACCCAATACAATGGTAAATTGTATAGGTGCACTAGTTCGGCAAAGAGATGGTGATACAAGTGGTATATGGATGGTAGATAAAGGTTTTTGTAATCTAAAAATATAAAAACAGCAAGGTAACTAATGATAAAAGTGAGCACAAACGGTATTGCAATGCGTTGAAACAAGGCCTAGGGTTCATACTTTCGCTAGTGCATGTTCCCTCAACAATAATAACATAATTGGATCACATAACTATCCCTCAACATGCAACAAAGAGTCACTCCAAAGTCACTAATAGCGGAGAACAAACGAAGAGATTATGGTAGGGTACGAAACCACCTCAAAGTTATTCTTTCCAATCAATCCGTTGGGATATTCCTATAAGTGTCACAAACAACCCTAGAGTTCATACTAAAATAACACCTTAAGACACAAATCAACCAAAACCCTAATGTCACCTAGATACTCCAATGTCACCTCAAGTATCCGTGGGTATGATTATACGATATGCATCACACAATCTTAGATTCATCTATTCAACCAACACATAGAACCTCAAAGAGTGCCCCAAAGTTTCTACCGGAGAGTCAAGACGAAAATGTGTGCCAACACCTATGCATAGATTCCCAAGGTCACGGAACCCGCAAGTTGATCACCAAAACATACATCAACTGGATCATAGAATACCCCATTGTCACCACATGTATCCCACGCAAGACATACATCAAGTCTTCTCAAATCCTTAAAGACTCAATCCGGTAAGATAACTTCAAAGGGAAAACTCAATCCATTACAAGAGAGTAGAGGGGGAGAAACATCATAGGATCCAAATATAATAGCAAAGCTCGCGATACATCAAGATCGTACCACCTCAAGAACACGAGAGAGAGAGAGATCAAACACATAGCTACTGGTACATACCCTCAGCCACGAGGGTGAACTACTCCCTCTTCGTCATGGAGAGCACCGGGATGATGAAGATGGCCATTGGAGAAGGATTCCCCCTCCGACAGGGTGCCGGAGCGGGTCTAGATTGGCTTTCGGTGGCTCGGAGGCTTCTGGCGACAGAACTCCTGATCTATTGTGCTCCTCGAAGTTTTTAGGGTATATGGGTATATATGGGAGGAAGAAGTACGTCGGTGGACCTCCGGGCTGTTCATAAGGCAGGGGGCGCGCCCCCCACCCTCGTGGGCAGCCCGGGACTCTCCTGGTCCAACTCCGATACTCCGTGGGCTTCTTCTGGTCCAAAAATAAGTTCTGTGAAGTATCAGGTCAATTGGACTTCGTTTGATTTTTCTTTTCTGCGATACTCTAAAACAAGGAAAAAATAGAAACTGGCATTGGGCTCTAGGTTAATAGGTTAGTCCCAAAAATCATATAAAAATAGCATATAAAACATCCAAGGTTGATAATATAATAGCATGGAACAATAAAAAATTATAGATACGTTGGAGACGTATCACTATGCGGGTCGCCGGACTCTTGGAGACATGCGCTGTTGAATTGTCCTATGGCATGCTGCACTTGGGCACTTTCTTTGGAGGTCATCTTGGACGAGCCGAGATCTCAACAACAAGAGTGCCCAAAGACATGGATATTTGCAATGATGAGAGCGCTAAAACCTGAAGATTTTGTCAGGTTTTGAGTCTCACTTTGGGCCATGTGGGAAGCAAGGAGGAAAACATTGTATGAAGGCCTTTTTAAGTCACCTCAGGCGACACATAGTTTCATAAACTCTTATATATCTGATTTCCAGGTTTTATCCCCAACGAGAGCAGGGACAGGGGGTGGATCCGTACAACACCCAGCTTGGATTGCCCCTCCTGATGGTTTTGCGAAGCTGGACGTGGATGCAGTTTTGGTTAGTGAAGGAAATATGCCCTAGGGGAAACAATAAAGTTATTATTTATTTCCTTATATCATGATAAATGTTTATTATTCATGCTAGAATTGTATTAACCGGAAACATAATACATGTGTGAATACATAGACAAACAGTATGTCACTAGTATGCCTTTACTTGACTAGCTCATTGAATCAAAGATGGTTAAGTTTCCTAGCCATAGACATGAGTTGTCATTTGATTAACGAGGTCATATCATTAGAGAATGATGTGATTGACTTGACCCATTCCGTTAGCTTAGCACACGATCGTTTAGTATTCTGCTATTGCTTTCTTCATGACTTATACATGTTCCTATGACTATGAGATTATGCAACTCCCGTTTACCGGAGGAACACTTTGTGTGCTACCAAACGTCACAACGTAACTGGGTGATTATAAAGGTGCTCTACAGGTGTCTCCAAAGGTACTTGTTGGGTTGGCGTATTTCGAGATTAGGATTTGTCACTCCGATTATCGGAGAGGTATCTCTGGGCCCTCTTGGTAATGCACATCACTTAAGCCTTGCAAGCATTGAAACTAATGAGTTAGTTGTGGGATGATGTATTACGGAACGAGTAAAGAGACTTGCCGGTAACGAGATTGAACTAGGTATTGAGATACCGACGATCGAATCTTGGGCAAGTAACATACCGATGACAAAGGGAACAACGTATGTTGTTGTGCGGTTTGACCGATAAAGATCTTCGTAGAATATGTGGGAGCCAATATGAGCATCCAGGTTCCGCTATTAGTTATTAACCAGAGACGTGTCTCGGTCATGTCTACATAGTTCTCGAACCCGTAGGGTCCGCACGCTTAACGTTACGATGACAGTTATATTATGAGTTTATATGTTTTGATGTACCGAAGGTTGTTCAGAGTCCCGGATGTGATCAAGGACATGACGAGGAGTCTTGAAATGGTCGAGACATGAAGATTGATATATTGGAAGCCTATGTTTGGATGTAGGAAGTGTTCCGGGTGAAATCGGGATTTTACCGGAGTACCAGGAGGTTATCGGACCCCCCCCCCCGGGGGGCTTAATGGGCCTACATGGGCCTTAGTGGAAATAGAGGGAAGAAAGGGGAGTGTGGGGCGTGCCCTCAAGGCCCAAACCGAATTGGTTTAGGGCAAGGGGGCCGGCCCCCTCTTTCCTTCTTTCCCTCTCTCTTTTCCTTCTCCTGAATCCTATTCCAACTAGGAAAGGGGGGAGTCCTACTCCCGGTGGGAGTAGGACTCCTCCTGGTGCGCCCTCTCCCTGGCCGGCCGCACCCCCCTTGCTCCTATATATACGGGGGTAGGGGGCACCCCATAGACATAAAAATTGATCAAGTTGATCTTTTAGCCGTGTGCGGTGCCCCCCTCCACCATAGTCCACCTCGATAAAACTGTAGCGGTGCTTAGGCGAAGCCCTGCTCGGTAGAACATCAACATCTTCACCACGCCGTCGTGCTGACGAAACTCTCCCTCAACACTCGGCTGGATCGAAGTTCGAGGGACGTCATCGGGCTGAACGTGTGCTGAACTCGTAGGTGTCGTACGTTCGGTACTTGATCGGTCGGATCGTGAAGACGTACGACTACATCAACTGCGTTGTGCTAACGCTTACGCTTTCGGTCTACGAGGGTACTGATACGTCTCTGTCGTATCTACTTTTCCAAACACTTTTGCCCTTGTTTTGGACTCTAACTTGTATGATTTGAATGGAACTAACCCGGACTGACGCTGTTTTCAGCAGAATTGCCATGATGTTGTTTTATGTGCAGAAAACAAAAATTCTCGGAATGACCTGAAACTCCACGGAATATCTTACAATAAATAATAAAAAATCCTCGCCAAAGATGAAGACCAGGGGCCCACACCCTTGCCACGAGGGTGGGGGCGCGCCCCTACCTCGTGGGCCCCCTGGAGACCTCCCGACTCCAACTCCAACTCTATATAACTGCTTTCGAGGAGAAAAAAATAAGAGAGAAGAAATCATCGCATTTTACGATACGGAGCCGCCGCCAAGCCCTTAAACCTCCCGGGAGGGCTGATCTAGAGTCCGTTCGAGGCTCCGGAGAGGGGGATTCGTCGCTGTCGTCATCATCAACCATCCTCCATCACCAATTTCATGATGCTCACCGCCGTGCGTGAGTAATTCCATCGTAGGCTTGCTGGATGGTGATGGGTTGGATGAGATTCACCATGTAATCGAGTTAGTTTTGTTAGGGCTTGATCCCTAGTATCCACTATGTTCTGAGATTGATGTTGCTATGACTTTGCTATGCTTAATGCTTGTCACTAGGGCCCAAGTGCCATGATTTCAGATCTGAACCTATTATGTTTTCATCAATATATGAGAGTTCTTGATCCTATCTTGCAAGTCTATAGTCACCTATTATGTGTTATGATCCGTTAACCCTGAAGTGACAATAATCGGGATACTTACCGGTGATGACCGTAGTTTGAGGAGTTCATGTATTCACTATGTGCTAATGCTTTGTTCCGGTTCTCTATTAAAAGGAGGCCTTAATATCCCTTAGTTTCCATTAGGACCCCGCTGCCACGGGAGGGTAGGACAAAAGATGTCATGCAAGTTCTTATCCATAAGCACGTATGACTATATTCGGAATACATGCCTACATTACATTGACGAATTGGAGCTAGTTCTGTGTCACCCTATGTTATGACTGTTACATGATGAACCACATCCGGCATAATTATCCATCATTGATCCGATGCCTACGGGCTTTCCATATACTGGTTTACGCTTATTTACTTTCCCGTTGCTATTGTTACAATCACTACAAAATACCAAAAACATTACTTTGCTTTCATTACTCTTTTGTTACCGTTACCATCACTATCATATTACTTTGCTACTAAACACTCTGCTGCAGATACTAAGTTTCCAGGTGTGGTTGAATTGACAACTCAGCTGCTAATACTTTAGAATATTCTTTGGCTCCCCTTGTGTCAAATCAATAAATTTGGGTTGAATACTCTACCCTCGAAAGCTGTTGTGATCCCCTATACTTGTGGGTTATCAAGACTAATTTCTGGCAGCGTTGCCGGGGAGCATAGCTCTATTCTTTGAGTCACTTGGGATTTATATCTGCTTATCATTATGAAGAACTTGAGAGATCCAAAAACCAAGATCTATCCCTCAACTACGAGGGGAGGTAAGGAACTGCCATCTAGCTCTGCACTTGATTCACCTTCTGTTATGAGTAAGCTTGCGACACCTACACCTGCTTCTGCTATTCGTTCTGATATGTCGCATGTTATTGATGATGCTACTTCTGCTATGCATGATACTTATGATGAAACTACCTCTATGCCTGATACTACTATGCCACTTAGTGATTTTCTCAAGGAACGACTTGCTAGGGCTAGAGAGATTGAAAATATTGAATCTGATTATGAAGATGAAAGTGATGATGAAGAATCACTTGTTATTCCTGAGGGTTATTTATTTGATCAAGAAGCTTCTTTAGCTATTTTAGCTTGCAAAGATAGATATGAACTCAAAAGGTTATTAGCTAAATGGAATAAGCAATCTCTAAATGCTAGGATGAGACCTGACCCTGCTTTTGCTACTTCACCTATCTGTGTTGCTGATAAGGATTATGAATTCTCTGTTGATCCTGATATAATTACTTGGGTTGAATCTGATCCTTTTCATGGCTATGAATCTGAAAGTGTTGTAGCACATCTTACTAAATTAAATGATATAGCCACCCTATTCACTAATGATGAGAGATCTCGCTACTTTTATATCCTTAAAATATTTCCATTCTCATTAAAGGGTGATGCTAAGATATGGTTTAATTCTCTTGATCCTGGTTGTGTGCATAGTCCCCATGATATGATTTACTACTTCTCTGCTAAATATTTCCCTGCTCATAAGAAACAAGCTGCTTTAAAGGAAATATACAACTTTGTGCAAATTAAAGAAGAGAGTCTCCCACAAGCTTGGGGGAGGCTTCTCAAGTTACTTAATGCTTTGCCTGATCATCCTCTTAAGAAAAATGAAATACTTGATATCTTTTATAATGGACTAACCGATGCTTCGAGAGATTACCTGGATAGTTGTGCTGGTTCTCTTTTTAGGGAAAGAACACTGGATGAAGCTGAAATCTTATTGAATAATATGTTAACAAATGAAAATAATTGGGCACCTCCTGAGCCAGCTCCTGCTCCAATTAATGATCCTATTCCTAAACCAACTCCGAAGAAGAGAGGTGTTCTATTTCTCAGTCCCGAAGATATGGAAGAGGCAAAGAAATCTATGAAAGAAAAATGTATTAAAGCTGAAGATGTTAAGAATTTACCTCCTATTGAAGAAATACATGGTCTTAATTTACCGCCTATTAAAGAAACATATGATCTTAATCCTTTATTTATTGAAGAACCTCCAGACCTCGATAAACCGACACATGTAGTAAAGGTAAATTCTCTCTATAGATATGATAAAGCTGAAATCCCTCCTACTAAAATTACTAGTCAATGCTTGGATGAGTTTGATAATTTTATGTTTAAGCAAGAAGACTTCAATGCTTATTTTGGTAGACAATTAAAACAAGATGTTGATATGATTAAATACTTGGGTGACTATACGGCTAATATTAGAGGTGAACTTAAACTTGTTAGCAAACATGCTTCTATGGTTACCACTCAAGTAGAACAAGTACTTAAAGCTCAAAAGGAATTGCTCAATGAGATGAATAGTAAGAAAAATGATTATGCTGTTAAAGTGGCTACTAGAACTGGTAGAATGACTCAGGAACCTTTGTATCCTGAAGGCCACCCTAAGAGAATTGAGCAAGATTCTCAGAGAAATAATATTGATGCACCTAGTTCTTCTAAAAGGAAGAAAAAGAAAAATGATAGAACTGTGCAAACTTCTAGTGAACCTATTGCTGAACCACCTGATAATCCAAATGATATCTCTATGTCTGATGCTGAAACACAATCTGGCAATGAACCTGAAACTAGTGATAATGCTAATAATAATGTTCATAATGATGCTCAACCTAGTAATGATAATGATATAGAAATTGAACCTGTTGTTGATCTTGATAACCCACAATCAAAGAATCAACGTTATGATAAGAAAGACTTTGTTGCTAGGAAATATGGTAAAGAAAGAGAGCCTTGGGTTCAGAAACCCATGCCTTTTCCTCCCAAACCATCCAAGAAAAAGGATGATGAGGATTTTGAGCGCTTTGCTGAAATGATTAGACCTATCTTTTTTGCGTATGCGATTGACTGATATGCTCAAAATGAATCCTTATGCTAAGTACATGAAAGATATTGTTACAAATAAAAGAAAGATACCGGAAGATGAAATTTCCACCATGCTTGCTAATTACACTTTTAAGGGTGGAATACCAAAGAAACTTGGAGATCCAGGAGTACCCACTATACCATGCTCCATTAAAAGAAACTATGTTAAAACTGCTTTATGTGATCTTGGAGCCGTTGTTAGTGTTATGCCTCTCTCTTTATATCGTAGACTTGACTTGAATAAGTTGACACCTACTGAAATATCTTTGCAAATGACTGATAAATCAACTGCTATACCTGTCGGTATTTGTGAGGACGTGCCTGTTGTGGTTGCAAACGCTACTATTTTAATGGACTTTGTTATTCTTGATATTCCCGAGGACGATAGTATGTCTATTATTCTTGGAAGACCTTTTCTTAATACTGCAGGGGCTGTTATTGATTGCAACAAAGGCAATGTCACTTTTCATGTTAATGGTAATGAGCATACAATACACTTTCCGAGGAAACAGCCTCAAGTTCATAGTATCAATTCTATCAGAAAAATTCCATCGATTATATTTGGAGGTTTTGAGTTTCCTCTTCCTACTGTCAAGAAGAAATATGATATACTTATTATTAGGGATGTGCATATCCCCGTTGAGGTAACCTAGTGTTATTTGAAATTTCTTCGGTTTCATGCTAATCGGAATGAGTTTGTTAACAAGACTTGATCAACCTTGTTAGTGGATTCTTTTTGACGAGCATGAGATGGACGAAACTAGAAGCACAACCTTCTGTACCCTCTCTATACTTTCTGTTATTTATATTAAATAAAGTAAAAAAAAATAATTTTCTGTCTGTTATCTGATTATCCGTGCAATATAAAAATACCTCGAAAATAGAAGTTCTCCAAATGCGCTGAAAATTAAATATGATTTTTATAGAATATTTGAGGATTTATGGAACAAAGAACACACCAGGGGGGCCAACCACCTTGCCACGAGGGTGGAGGGCGCGCCCCCTACCTCGTGGGCCCACGGTGGCCCTCCTCCACTTATTCCTGCACCCATCCTCTTCTTCTTCCTCCCACAAACACGAAAAACCAACTCAAGCACGAGTTCCAGCCCTCTTTGCTGCCATTTTCGATCTCCTTGCTCAAAGCACCTCTCACAAAACTGCTTGGGGAGATTGTTCCTTGGTATGTGACTCCTCCATTGGCCCAATTAGTTTTTGTTCTAGTTCTTTATTCATTGCAAATTTTTGCTGCTTAGGTGACCCTGTTCTTGAGATTGCATGTCAAATTTATATGGTCAAAAGTAGTTTTGATGCATGATATAGGCTCTAGGCACTTGTAGGAGTAGTTGCTATCAATATTATTGAGTTTGGTTTACTTTTATTTTGAAGTTACTAAAAATTTCAAATTTTTTCAGAAAATGATGAGGAGATTATTGAGGGGCTCATCGAGCCAAAGCTCAAAGAAAAAGGCACCGAAGCCTAAGTATAATTTGCCGCGCACCGCGGAGGTTCGGGCGTGTGAATGGCCTTCCGAGGATTTCTTGAGAGCAGACGGGATTTATGAAGATTTTCATGAGTTGGCTCATAATGCAGGCCTCACCGCTTTCCTCCACGACCAATGCGATCAATATCTCTTACTCAAAAATACCTTTGTGCAAAATTTTCATTTTCATTCTAGGAACTCACCACCTACGGTGGAGTTTCATTTATACGATGAGCATAAGGAGATGTCACTTTATGATTTCTGTCGGATTTGTTTAGTCCCTTTTGAGGGCAAGACAGAAGAACCGCATCGTGACGATGTGGAGGGATTTATTAATACTATCACTGTAGGGGAAACTAGGAAGGTTTCCCATGCACGAATCACTAGCAAACATTTTCCTATCTTACATTACTTTGCATTATTTACTAGTCGTTGCTTAATTGGTCGCAGAAACTATGGAAACCTTAGTATCCCTGATATTATTATTTTGCTCCCAGGTTTATACAGTGATAACACTTTTAGTATGGGCGGCATTATTGCTAAACGGTTAAGTATGAACTGTACTAAGGGCCCCATATTTGGAGGCATCTATGCTACACGCCTAGCTGCACATTTTAACATACCTATTAGGCATGCCGAGAAGGAAGAAAAAGTACTGCCTCGTGTTTATTTAGATTATAAAAGTATGGTGGCACATGATTTTATTGTTAAGAATAGGGCAGGAGAGCTTAAATATCAATTGTTCTTTAATAAACATCATCCTGAGACTATTATCTTGCCTGCTCCTTCTTTGTTTGATTTGACTGTAGGCACGTACCTTGTTCCGTTGACGGCTATCCACGCCTACCGAAACCCTGCACCAGCCGAGGAGCCAGAACCGGAACCACAATTTGATCCTTCACGACAGTCAAATATCAGTGGGATCCGGAGATGATTGCCAGCTAGTGGCAATCAGAGCCTTCTTCTTCCTCATCGCAGTATGACCCCAACTATTATTATGGATATCAGCCAGGCCAGCTGTGGCCATAGATCAACTTAGGCCAAAAGCCTAAGCTTGGGGGAGTACGTATTTCTCACCGACATTACATTTATGTTCACACACACTCATTGCTAGATGTTGGTGCTCATACTTTTTCATTGTATCATCCATGCTAGTTTATTTTCTTTTATGCTTTCTTCTTGCGTGTTTAATAAACCTTAAGAAAAACAAAAAAATTAGTTGTAGCTTTTAATTAATTTACTTTCCATGCTTGTAGTAGTAATTAAAAAGAAAACCCAAAAATATTTCCTGTTCTTTTTTTGCTTGTTGGGAGCTTTCCCGTGTAAATAGTTTTATTTCTTTTCTTTTCTTTGGGGGTCAGTAGGAGAATACCATAATTAAATTGTTGAAGTGGCTCTTATATGCTTTATTGTTGATTTAATCAAGAGCCCATATTGCTTTGTCTTCTCCTGTTTATTGAATGCTCGCAGATTCCAGCTTAGTCCAATGCACGTGCACTCTTATTATTATTCACATCATTTGGTCGTGCAAGTGAAAGGCAATTATGATGATATATGATGGACTGATTGAGATGAGAAAAGCTGGTACGAACTCGACCTCTTTTGCTTTTGTAAATATGATGAGTTCACCGTTCTTGATTCAGCTTGTTATGAATAAACATGTTCGCAATGACAATTAGAGATCATAGTTGCTTGTGCCATGCTTGATTAGCTATGAGTTATAATGGTTTACCTTGCATGCCAACATGCTATTAAAATGGTTATGATGTGGTATGATAGGGTGGTATCCTCCTCTGAATGATTTAAGTGACTTGACTTGGCACATGTTCACGCATGTAGTTGAAACAAATCAACATAGCCTTCACGATATTTATGTTCATGGTGGATTATATCCTACTCATGCTTGCATCCAATGTTTATTAATTTTAATGCATGTACATGGCTGTTGTCGCCAGGGCCGATCCTGAGATTTTGGGGGCCCGAGGCGAAACTAAAATTGGGCCCCCTCAATGCTAATAGGGGTACATACTTTGGATGTATATGATTATAGGATCACATCGACGCATTTAATTCATAAGTAAATTTCTAAAGAAACATAATTTACTTTTTTTCTCTTGAAAGGATGGATTCTAGAATGCATGGAAACATTTAATATCATGGTTTTCTTAATTTCATGAGAATCCGTAGAACTTGATTTTGTAATGATACGAGTGAATATGCATACAATAAACATATTGACAATTTGTAAGAGCTCTAACTCAAATCAAATGAAAAGTAATGTTTAGAAAAAGTTCTACAAAAAATCATACGAAAAAATTTCAATCAAATCTAAGAAACCTTCAGCTTCAAAAATCTACACGGTGCTATAAACTGAAAGCTAATCACTTCATCATTGGTCCAATTAATTCTAGCGTAAGTGGTTGATTCTTTCAGTACTATGACCAGCATGTATACTCCGAAGTGGTTGAATATCAAAACAGTAATATACCTCGGATCAGTACTGGTTGGTGGGTGATCGGGCGTTCTGCGATGATCCGATTTGGAGTAGATTGCATCTAGCAGGAGGTGCTCCGTGATGTGCTCTGGCCAGCACGCGTGTATATCTAGCGCTTGGAGATCGGAGTTCACAGGCGCCGTCGCGTTGTTGTGACTGCTGGCTCGCGATCCGTGATCAGAGTGACAGGGCCAGATAGAACTAGGGATCGTATCCGTCGAAGGAGAAGCAGGTAGGGCGACGTCCTGGCCTCCTGAGGTTGTGGGCAATCTGCGTGATATTTGTTTTTCCTTTTGAGTGAAGCGTCTATGCGTGCAGCATGTCTACCTCATGGTTTTCAATTTCAGTTTCAGAAAAATTTCAGCACCAACCGAAATCACCAAAATTCAGTGAATTTCAGTGATTTCAGTTTCCATTTCAGCCAAATGACTGAAATATTCATTCAAATTCAATTAAAATTTTGAAAATTTGAAAAATAGTTGAATTCCTGTGTTGTATTGAAACTGCTGAAATATTTTGGCTGAAACATAATATTTCAGTGTCTACTGAAATTACTAAAATTCAGTGAATTTCACCGGAATCTCACTGAAAGTGAAAACCATGGTCTACCTGGACGAGCCCGTTGTTTTCCAGAACTGACTACCTGGGCCATAGGCCTGCGTACCTGAGGAGGGCCCCCTGCATCCTGGGGCCCAGGGCGGCCGCCCCCCCTGCCCCCCTCAGGGCCGGCCCTGGTTGTCGCTCTCTAGTTGGTCACTTCCCAGTCTTTTGCTAGCCTTCACCTGTACTAAGCGGGAATACTGCTTGTGCATCCAAACTCCTTAAACCCAAAAGTTATTCTAGATGAGTCCACTATACCTTTCTATATGCGGTATCTACCTGCCGTTCCAAGTAATTTTGTATGTGCCAAACTCTAAACCTTCAAATAATCATCCTGGTTTGTATGCTCGAATAGCTCATGTATCAACTAGGGCTGTCTGTATCTTCCATGTTAGGCGGGTTATTCTCAAAAGGAGTGGACTCCGCACCTCACTCACGAGATAAATGGCTGGTCACCGGGATGCACAGTCCCATGCTTTATGCAAACTAAATCAAAATAATTGCAAAAAAAAACTCCCCCTGGGACCTGATGTATGTTGGAGGCACTCGTTGTTTCGAGCAAGCCATGGATTGATGTTTGTTGGTGGAGGGGGGGTATAAATTTTACCATTCTGTTTGGGAACCGCCTATAATGTGTGTAGCATGGACGATATCACCATCTCTTGGTTGTTATGTTGACAATGAAAGTATACCGCTCAAAATATTATTCACCTCTATTTCAAAACCGAGCTCTGGCACCTCTACAAATCCCTGCTTCCCTCTGTGAAGGGCCTATCTATTTACTTTTATGTTGAGTCATCACCCTCTTATTAAAAAGCACCAGTTGGAGAGCACCATTGCCATTTGCATTCATTATTGTTAGTTTACATTGGGTGTGACTATGATTGGATCTCTTTTACCATGAATTACAATGTATAGTCAGTCCTTGATCTTTAAAGGTGCTCTGCATTTATGTTTTGCGGTCTCAGAAAGGGCTAGCGAGATACCATCTTGTTATATCATATTATGATTGTTTTGAGAAAGTGTTGTCATTCGAGATTTATTATTATGGCTTGCTAGTTGATTATGCTATTGATATGGGTAATCATGAGACCTGAGAATTATTGCAAATGTGGTTAGTTATAATATTTGCTGAAAACTTGAATGCTAGCTTGACATATTTATAACAACAAGAGCAAATAGAGTTTGTAAAAGTTTTTCTTTATTTCTTTCAGTTTGTCAACTGAATTGCTTGAGGACAAGCAAGGGTTTAAGCTTGGGGAGTTGATACGTCTCCGTCGTATCTACTTTTCCAAACACCTTTGCCCTTGTTTTGGACTCTAACTTGTACAATTTGAATGGAACTAACCCGGACTGACGCTTTTTCAGCAGAATTGCCATGATGTTGTTTTATGTGCAGAAAACAAAAGTTCTCGGAATGACCTGAAACTCCACGGAATATCTTACAATAAATAATAAAAATCCTCGCCAAAGATGAAGACCAGGGGGCCCACACCCTTGCCACGAGGGTGGGGGGCGCGCCCCTACCTCGTGGGCCCCCCGGAGACCTCCCGACTCCAACTCCAACTCTATATAACTGCTTTCGGAGAGAAAAAAATAAGAGAGAAGAAATCATCGCGTTTTACGATACGGAGCCGCCGCCAAGCCATAATGTCACAGCCCTAGAGTTGATTGCAATTAGTTTCATAAGCATTCATGTCATCATGTTTAAATTTTTATAAAGCTGAAATGGGGATCAATCAAACCCTAGCACCAGAAAGAATTCAAATAGGTTTAAATAAAATCTTTTTCAAAGAACCCGAAATGTCATTGAAAATGTTCATGATTTATGATAAAGGTGAAAACCTCTGCCAAAAATGATGAGCATATTTCTTGGACATTTATGGATTTTTGAATTAAATCATACTCTATTTGAATTTGGGCACTTAAATACTATAAATATTTAAAATGTCCAAATAATCCTAAATTGAAATGTTTCATGTTGGATATATTCCAAACACTGGCCATGAGCAGTTTGGTGATTTTTGAGTGTGCCTAAGTATTGTTAATAAAGTCAAACACAATTACAGAAAATACAAAAGAGAAATAAAAAATAGGAAAAGAACAGAGGCTCACCTGGAACTTACCTGGCGCCCACCAAAGCCCACCTGGCCCAGGAGAGAAGCCGGCCCAGCCCACTTACCTCCACGCTCGTCGTCTTCCTCCTGCCAGTAGGCAAGAGCGAACACACGCGCGCACCCGCGGAGGCCTTCACCTCCTGCTTCGCGCTGGCAGCGTCCCCGCGAGTCCAGCTGCTCGCCTAGAGACGCCAGCACCCCCTGCACCTATTCCCTCTTCCCCTGTGCTTCCCCTCCTCCTCTGTTCTCTCTCTCTCACACGGCCGAACGCCGGCGACGCTGCCGCTCACACTGCACGCAGCCACAGCCACCCCCGTGCCTCATCATCGTGACCACGAGCTCGACCAACCCCTGTAGCACCTCTCCACCGAAGGAAGCAAGCCGGACGGCCTCCATCGTCTCCACCATCACCTTCTCCACCGTCGGCCGCCGAGGATCTTCACCGTCGATTCGCCACCGTCATCGCTTCCCCGAGCTCGCTGACCATCTCGACGTGACCGATGTGAGCTCCTGATTCATTTTCCCCTATTACCACACTCGATACCGCCCCCTAGCCGCGTTTGTCGCCGAGCCCGAGAGCTCATCGCCGCCGGCCATGCCGCCGTCGTCGTTGCAGCCGCTGAAGCTCGCATCTGAGCGCGTAATCATGCTCAGTATGCCCTCAGGATCCTAACGCACCCACCCGCTAGCCCTGCCGTGCTCACTAAACGCTGAACCCGAGCTCGCCCGAACTCCGGCCGCCGGCGCGAGCTTCGTTCCGGTGAGCTCCGGCCAGCCCAGCCCCAGCCACTGCCACCGTTGGATGCGACGCACCTTCAGCTACCCGTAGACACAAACCACACGCAAAACCGAGCCCCGTAGCGAGTTTCCGACGAACTTCCGCCGCCGATCTGGTCGTCGCCGGCCTAAGTCCGGCGATGATGACGTGGCATTATCATTAGTGGCTAATCCCCCAATTAGCACACTAACAGACACTGACAGCGGGCCCCACCACAGGGTCAAACCCCAGTCAGCACCAGATTTGACCGTGGTTTAGTCCCTGGGTCAATGACACGCGGGTCCCACCAGTCAAAGTTGACCCGGTCAACTCGGCTGACCTGCTGACGCAGTAGTGACACAATGCTGATGTCATTAATCATTTTCTCGATTTAAACTTATTCAGGAAATTTCAGAAAATAGCTAAAACTTCTAAAAATCATAGAAAATAATCTGTAACTCCAAATGAAATAAATTATATATGAAAAATTATCAGAAAAATCCAAGGAATCTGAATATGGCATTTTCATGCATGTTTGAACAACTTAACCTCACTGCTTAGTCCAAAACATGATAATGCACTATTTGAATTCATAGTTTGAATTTGATTTTGAACCTAGTGTTCAAACCAACATCATATTGCTAGTTGCTAGTTGCATTAGCTCAATCAACATCATATTGCCATGTCATGATCATGCATCATATTGTTGCATCGCATTGATTGTGTTCTTCCTTGTTTGCCGGTAATTGTCCCCTCTCGGTAGACGCTGCTCCGACGCTGTGATCGTTGACACTGATGAAGACTCAATGTTATCTTCAGAAGTGCCAGGCAAGCAAAACCCCCTTGTTCATCCCGATACAATCCCACTCTCTTGCTCCTGCTCTCTTTTACTGCATTAGGGAAACACCGATTCAACTGTTACATGATGCGGTAGTTGAACCCTTTCCTCTGCATGACCTGTCATTGCCATAGTAAATAGATGAAACCCACTAGCATGAGTAGGAGTTGTTTGAGCCCTGATGTGCCTACTCATTCATGCTTGTTTGTCATGCCTGCTACTGCTTAGAGTTGAGTCTGGTATGATTCATCGGGAATGAATTGGAACGTGGTGAACATGTCCTACCGTTGAGAGCTAAGTGTGTGAACACGATTTGGTAAAGGTAGCGGTGAGAGGCCATGTAGGAGTACATGGTGGGTTGTCTCATTGCAGCCGTCCCCAGGAACCGAGTCCTGTGTTTGTGATCCATGAACAGTTACTACCACACATTGGGTTCCGGTAACTCGGCCCCTCTCGGCTTATTAATCAACTCGATCTCTGTCCAGGAGTTGCAACTAGTTTCTGGTGTTTGTAGGTAGTGTTAGTAGTCTACCAAGTGGCACCCGGTACAGGTGGGCTTGGGACAGACTAGGCACCATGGCACGGTGTACCAAGTGGCACCCGGATGGTGGGCTTGGGAACCCTGCTCACATCGTTTGGGGCCGTGAGCGACACCCCGGCCGGATCTCCTTGCGGATGGAACCCGAATAGGCGATAAACATGGACTAGAGACTTGTTGGTTAGTCAGGTCGTGGCCGACTCCCTCACCCGGTTTCCGCTTGAAGGTTGCCGAGGTACATGACGTGTACAGGGCGATAAGTGGCGAGAGCGTGTGTGAAGAAGTACACCCCTGCAGGGTTATCATTATCTATTCGAATAGCCGGATTCCTCGGATATGGAAACTTGGATCCCTTGTACAGTTCATAGACAAGTGAAAGTGGATACTCTAAAATGCGCAAGATAAGCGTGAGTGCTATGGATGGCTTTCTCGTAGGGAGACGGGAGCGGATCCATAGTGGTGTATTGGTATGGTGAATTTGTGGACTCGTGTGCGCCACCTCAAAAGAGTTACTTGCAGTCGTAGTTCAGGTTAGCCACTGAGTCAAAGCTGGCTTGCTACAGTTAAACTCCACCACCCCCTTTGTTGATACCGATGCATATGTAGTTAGTTCTGATGTAAGTCTTGCTGGGTACATTTGTACTCACGTTTGCTTAATTTATGTTTTGCAGAGAGACTCCAGTCTCGCTAGTAGTTCCGCGTGGACTCCGACGTTTAGCTTGTTACCTCAGCTACGATCTTGTGCCCTCGGCAGGATCTGGTAGATAGTCAGGCTTCTCAGCCTTTTTCATTTGTAGATGTCTGTACTCAGACATGTTAAGCTTCCGCATGTGCTATGACTTGTATGCTCTGAATGTTGGGTCATGAGACCCTTGTTTGTAATATCTCGCTCCTCGGAGCCTAATGAATAAACACTTGAGTCGTAGAGTTATGTTGTGATGCCATGTTGTAATTACATATATCGAGCATATTGTGTGTATGATTGAAATGCTTGGTATGTGTGGGATCCGACAACCTAGTTGTTTATCCTTGGTAGCCTCTCTTATGGGGAAATGTAGTCTTGTGCTTCCATGAGCCATAGTAGTCCGCTACAGCCCGGTTCACCGGAGTCCTGCTAGCCCAGCACTACTCCTCAGGACACTTGACTGGCCGGCATGTGTTCACTTCGTTCCTGTGTCTGTCCCTTCGGGGAAATGTCATGCGCTGACATCCGGAGTCCTGCCTAGCCTGCTACAGCCCGGGTTCCCGGAGTCCTGTTAGCCAAGTGCTACAGCCCGGATTCACACGCTGCTGACCGACATGCTCGATGTGATTCATGTATGCCTGTTCCCATGAGTTAGTGCCACTTTGGGTTCACGACTAGTCATGTCGGCCCGGGTCTTTGTCATATGGATGCTAGCGACACTATCATATATGTGAGCCAAAAGGCGCAAACGGTCCCGGGCCAGGTAAGGTGGCACCCGTGGGAATACCGTGCGTGAGGCCGCAAAGTGATATGATGTGTTACATGCTAGATCGATGTGGCTTAGGATCGGGGTCCTGACACCTAAAACCTCTCGGGAGGGCTGATCTAGAGTCCGTTCGGGGCTCCGGAGAGGGGGATTCGTCGCCGTCGTCATCATCAACCATCCTCCATCACCAATTTCATGATGCTCACAGCCGTGCGTGAGTAATTCCATCGTAGGCTTGCTGGACGGTGATGGGTTGGATGAGATTCACCATGTAATCGAGTTAGTTTTGTTAGGGTTTGATCCCTAGTATCCACTATGTTCTAAGATTGATGTTGCTATGAATTTGCTATGCTTAATGCTTGCCACTAGGGCCCAAGTGCCATGATTTCAGATCTGAACCTATTATGTTTTCATCAATATATGAGAGTTCTTGATCCTATCTTGCAAGTCTATAGTCACCTATTATGTGTTATGATCCATTAACCACGAAGTAAAAATAATCGGGATACTTACCAGTGATGACCGTAGTTTGAGGAGTTCATGTATTCACTATGTGCTAATGCTTTTGTTTCGGTTCTGAAAGATCGTGGATGTCTCCTAGAGGGGGGGGGGTGAATAGGCGTTTTAAAATAATTATGATTTAGGCTTGAACAAATGCAGAATAAACCTATCGGTTAATTTGTCAAGCACAAAACCTAAAACAACTAGGCTCACCTATGTGCACCAACAACTTATGCTAAGCAAGATAAGAAACTATGTGATAGCAAGATATATGACAAGAAACAATATGGCTATCACAAAGTAAAGTGCATAAGTAAAGAGCTCGGGTAAGAGATAACCGAGGCACGCGGAGACGACAATGTATCCCGAAGTTCACACCCTTGCGGATGCTAATCTCCGTTTGGAGCGGTGTGGAGGCACAATTCTCCCCAAGAAGCCACTAGGGCCACCGTAATCTCCTCACGCCCTCGCACAATGCAAGATGCCGTGATTCCACTAAGGGACCCTTGAGGGCGGTCACCGAACCCGTACAAATGGCAACCCTTGGGGGCGGTCACCGAACCCGTACACTTTGGCAACCATTGGGGGCGGTCACCGGTACCCGTCAAATTGCTCAGGGCGATCTCCACAACCTAATTGGAGACCCCGACACTTGCCCGGAGCTTTACACCACAATGATTGAGCTCCGAACAACACCAACCGTCTAGGGCGCCAAGGCACCCAAGAGGAACAAGCTCTAGGGTGCCCAAACACCCAAGAGTAATAAGCTTCTCAAACTTCACTTCCACGTATCACCATGGAGAACTCAAACCGATGCACCAAATGCAATGGCAAGGGCACACAGAGTGCCCAAGTCCTTCTCTCTCAAATCCCACCAGAGCAACTAATGCTAGGGAGGAAAATGAGAGGAAGAACAAGAAGGAGAACACCAAGAACTCCAAGATCTAGATCCAAGGGGTTCCCCTCACATAGAGGAGAAAGTGATTGGTGGAAATGTGGATCTAGATCTCCTCTCTCTTTTCCCTCAAAAACTAGCAAGAATCCATGGAGGGATTGAGAGTTAGCAAGCTCAAAGAAGGTCAACAATGGGGGCAAAAACGAGCTCAAGAGATAGGGAACCATTGGGGAAGAAGACCCCCTTAAATAGGTCCCCACGAATCTGCCCGTTATGTACAGAATAACATAGGAGCGGTACAACCTCTATGAGCACCGGTACAACCGGTAACAGGCAATAAGCGGTACAACCGGCCCACAACTGCCCAACAACCGCACCACAACAGAGACCAGTCCGGTGGTAGAGCGGTACATGACCGGTACAACCTCCGGACCAATTCTGGAGCGGTACAACCGCTCCAAACACCGGTTGTACCGGTCAAGCGGTACAACCTCTCCATGGGGCGGTACAACCTCTCTGTGTAAAACAGGCAATATCAAAACAACCACAACTTTCGCATACGAGCTCCGAATTCAACAAAACCAAGTTTGTTGGAAAGATAACGACAAGGGCTAACACAATCTTGAGAGAAATAACAACAAGAAGCAAATGAGAAAAGGACCATAATAAAATGGTGAGAACCCTTCCTCGGATAACACCGGTAAAACCTCCAATACCGAAAACATCATAGAAGATGCATGCGAACTCCGTTTTCGATGAACTCAAGCTTGTCATCAAGATGACCATAAGCTCTAAGACTCACAAATGGAACCAAACAAGAACCAAGAAAGATGATGCAAGGATGCAATGGTTTGAGCTCTCGACGAATGATACGATCAAGCTACTCCCTAGAGAGCCCCCCTTGATAGTACGGCAATCGATCCTACAACCCGGTCTCCCAACTACCACTATGAGACCGGTAAAATAGAAAACCTATCAAGGGCAAACCTTTGCCTTGCACATAGTCCACTTGAGCTAGATGATGACGATCTTGACTTCCTCAAATTGGACCAGCTTTCTTGATTGTGTTGGCTCGATGAAGACTAGTTGATTGCTCCCCCATACTCCACTATGGGTGAGCCACTCTTTGAGTTGCTCCACTTGAACTTGCACACTGCAAACTTGATGACGATCACCACTTGATGTCATCCTTCATGGGTTGTATGAGATCTTCCTCTTGACGCAAGACCATGGAAACATACCTAACCCCACAAAGAATTCTCACCTAGACCATGGGTTAGTACACAAAGCGTAATGGACAATGCTTACCATACCATGGGACCACTTGATCCCTCTCGGTACTTCTTCTACGCTTTGTGAGTTGATCAACTTGATTCACTCTTGACTTAGTCTTGATCAACATTGAATCTTTCCAACTCTCTTCATTTGGATGATGTCTTGAAGGTAAACATGAATGATCACACAATCTTCTTCTTCAAGACATGCTTGCAATAAGCTCAACTCACACATGACCAATCTTTGAATAATTCCTTGAAAAGCACTTTGGCCATCTCAACTCACACATGACCAATCTTTGGATAATTCCTTGAAAAGCACTTTGGCCATCTCAACTCACACATGACCAATCTTTGGATAATTCCTTGAAAAGCAGTTTGGCCATCTCATAAACTCCTTGAAACCAACACATGGACTTCAAGACAATCCTATGGACAAATCCTTCAAATATAACTCAGGGCAACCGTTAGTCCATAGAGATTGTCATCAATTACCAAAACCACACATGGGGGCACCGCATGTCCTTTCAATCTCCTCCATTTTGGTAATTGATGACAATCACTTTCAAGAGAGTTTATATAAGGAATTATTTATCACCATGCAATGCAACAACCAATAATGCATGTGTATGAGATGCAAATGCTTAGGTACAAAACCAAAGCAAGAAGAGAAAAAAAACTCTCTAAACTTATCCAAAAAACTCTCTGAAACTTCTCCCCCATTGGCATCGATTCCCAAAATGGGCGAAAAGCTTAGAAGGCCAATATAAATTGTGGTCCTCCATAAATTGTGTATTTCTCAATAAGAGAGTGGAATGCAATACACACATCCAACGGTAAATACTTGGAGGAAGACAAACTATATTGAGGCCCAAAGACTGCAAAAGGAAGATATGCCACAAAGACATAACAAAGAGAGACACAAGCAAACAAGCAATCAAAAGGTACCAATTGAAGCAAGCAATCGACGAGTATCAATTGAACCAACTAGACCAAAGATCCTACGAGCTACATGAATAAAGGATATTATGATATGAGCAAAGGAGTGTTCTAAAGAAACAAGAGAAGCTCCCCATGATTTGTGCACACACAAGAATTTTTGTATTTGGATACAAAATGCACAAAATAGGATCATAGCTCCCCCAAAATCAATAGAAACTTACAACAAGTGCAAGTGAGCATATAGGAAACTAAGCCTAGTACATGTAACAAACACATGGTTGAGCAAAAAGTAAGAAAGGCAACTTAAGAGTGGGCTCAACCAAAAATATGTGTGTGAGTCAAGGCAATGCACTTGAGAAGACTAATGTACAGAAGAGCATTAAGCATCAATAAAGTCGTCAAAGAATGAGGCACACGGTGCAAGGCCTATCATTCCCACACACAACTAGCAAATGGGTTCACAAGCTTACTAATAAGCATATAGAGAACCTATGCTTGTGACAACCCGCGGTGAAGATAGAAGATGAAAGGCGCATCAAGACGAGGGATACCAATTAAGATGGCAAAAGCCTCATAAATATAAGCATGAGGAAAATAATCTTCACCACACAAGAATGCATCAAGATGCAACGATATAAGGCACGCACTCAAGGCAAAAGCTTTCACGGAGCCACCAAAGAAATAACAAGAGAAATACAGGGTGGACGTGAAAGAAAGGATATCAACTAGATATGCAACTTCTCTCAAGTGTATAAGATTCTAGGTAGACGAAATCATGATGATATATATCTACAAAGAAGGATGTACACCCGAAATAGTTACAACACGACGAACAAGATATCCAAAGGGAGGTCATACATATACTAATAAGATATTTGCTTGGGAGCATAGCACATGGCTAGATATGGTCTTATTGTATATAAATGAAGCCCACACACGAACAACAAAGACATCACAACTAGCAACAAGAGATCATTGTTGGGATGCTTTGAGAAAGGAAACAAGTATCACAAGAATGAATGAATAACATGCCATGATACAACCTACACAAGGTTGATACAAGAAATGTGTGCATGAAGAATATGAAGATACTTGTTACCGAGTTAACATTGGAAGTATTTAGTAGATACCAATTGCAGGTAGATAGTAGTTCATTGATCATCCTAGCTCGACTCCAATAAGCACATGATGACAACACCCTTCTTGTGAGTGAGCCGAGCTTCCAATGTATCTCCAATTGTTCCTAGAACAACAACACAAACAAAATGGTACCCAAACTCATTGGGACCAAAGAGTTAGAGAACCGACAATACATAGGACAAACTCCACATAAAAATGTGCATATAGATACGAAAATAAATTTCATGCACATCTCATCCAATTTGAGACCTGGTGGAGCTTCCCTTATATATTTGGTCAAAGAAAGAAAGCATGCCAAAGATACTACACGAAGTTAATATGCATGCTCAAGACTTTCAAGAACCGATACCAAAAGAAAAAGAAATACCAAGTGAAGAAAGGATACCAAATGAATAAATCATCACTTGGAGGATATCATTAAACGATACATCAAGGAATGAGATATCCATTGATACACAAAAAGAAAGATGTCAAACTCCCAAAAGAGAGAATGGTTCCAAACAACCAAGCCCTCTACAAAGTTTCATGATGGCACAAAGCACCAAAAAGAAACGGCTTGCCTTCCACAAACACACACTTGATAAGGATCACAAGATGAGTGTTTAATAGAGAATAGGATAGCTCCCCCAAGACTAGTGCATTATAGAGAATTTGCATTTGAATACAAAATGCACGAGGTGGGATCACCCCTTTCACTATATCTAGAAAACACTAGACAAGGTCAAGAAATTAACAAGATCCACAAGTGGTATGGAATACAATGGGAGTTGACACAACCCTAGGCAAGAGATAAATCAAAGGCCAATGTAAAGATGATCAAGAATTTCTACCACACATAAGTGAGTACCAATTGTCAAAAGACAAGAAGTATTTGGGAATAAATCCCGGTGGTAGATAACAAGGATATCCGACATCATCTTCACACCAAACAAAAATCAAATTGCAACTTGTAGAGCTAACATGCCACCTAGGAAAAAGATAATTTACAATATCAACTCTAGGTGACAATATCTCAAATGTACACATTTTCTAGGCTAGTAATATACACATAGCATATTACTCCCCCATAATGTGATACCAATAAGTATAAACAAGAGACAAAATAACGAACCAACATGAGATAATTAATGGACAATATAGAATTTGATTTTCTCATGAGAAGACATACCACATAGCGACTAGATAATCTTGAAATATCAATACTAGATGGTATTACTCATGTACACACATTTATAGGATGGTGAGGTGCACAAAGCACATCACTCCCCCATAATGGGATATTCCATTAATCTCTCACAAGAGCCAACTAAGAAATAAACAAGATGCAAAAGGCTCAACGCATGACACACACGTACATGATGTGCAAACCAACACACACATACTTGATTGCTCAAGATAAGCAAATTGGAAGCACAACATATACAAGCACATGCAAGGTACAAAACCACAACATGCTAAGGGGCAAGTAACTTTCAAGTAAACAATTTAAGCACGAGTTACCGCAAGGAGGAACATTGGATATAAGATAGAAACTTGATAATCCGAATGACTTGGCTTGAGACAATAAGAATGATGAAGTCCCCTTAATTCTTCATAATGTAGCCAAGTCTCCAATGACCTCCAACATCACCTAATTGATCAAGTTTGAGCTTGTTGGTCCCCAACCAAGTTGGGTCCTAAGAGGTTAGTCACAATAGGCTTGGCTACCCAAATGGTTCTTTGCTTCAAACCACTTTGAGTACCAACAAACTTTGCAACCACATTGCCAACCTTATCCTTCCCAAGAGAATAAACATCATCAATAATAATTGGGTTGGATAAGTTACCACTAGTGCATGAAGAGGCGCGGTGACCTTTCTCGTGACATAGGTAGCAACGTCTACTCTTCACTTTCTTCTCACTTGATTTCTCAACTTGAGAAGCATAAGCTTGAGTCTTCTTGGGAAGAGGCTTTCCTTCAACTTGAGGTTGAGAATGAGAGTGTACTTGTGGCCGCTTCCCTTGTTGCTTGTCACTAATGGGCTTCTTCTTCAATGGGCAAGATCTAACATGATGCCCTTCTACTTTGCACTTGAAGCAAACAATCTTGGCCGAATTCTTGACTTGTTCTTGGCCCTTCCTTTTGTTCACCTTGGACTTCTTCTTCTTGTTGGAGTTGAATCCAAGTCCACCTTTGTCATTGGGGGATTTTTGCACACTCAAGATATTGTTGAGTGTGAATTTCCCTTCATGACTCTTTTCCAAGTCTTTCTTCAAAGAAGTGACTTGGGCCTTGAGCTCTTTGATTTCCTCTACATGGTTAGTCTCAACACAAGTACTAGAGGAAGTATAAGCTTCATCATTAGAGCAACAAGGCAAGGAAAGCAATTCATCACAATATGTACAAACATTGTGAGTAGATGAATTACTAGGACTAGCACATGGCAACATAGCATTTTGACTAGAAGTAGTGCTAGTATCCACATGAGGCTCACTAGATGTTACCTTAGAAAGCATGGCCTCATGAGCTATCTTTAGCACATTATGGGATACTATAAGATCATCATGAGAGCTTGAGAGCTTTTCATGGCTTTCTTCCAATTTCCCATAATTGCTAGATAGCAACTCAAGTTGAGCCCGTAGCTCAACGTTCTCCTTCAAAATGGATGCTTCACAAGTAATAGAGTTAGTAGCACAAGCATCATCATTAACAACAATAGGAGAGGACAACTTGGCAAGCTCTTTTAAGTAAGAAGCTTCAAGTTGAGCATGAGACTCGGTGAGTTTGATGAGCTCACCCTTGATGACCCTTGAGCCATTTTCGAGGTGCTCAAAATCCTCAAGGAGTCTAGCATGAGCAACTTCAAGCTTAGCATTTTTAGTTTTGAAATCATTGGCCACCTCGAGTGCTCTATCACGAGATTCCTTTATTCTAGATAATTCTATAGCAAAGGTCTCCTCAAGAGATTTGGATGAGGTTTGTTCATGTTCAAGAGCTTGAGATAGCTCCGCGATCTCATTTGCGTAATCACGCTCATGAGCTTCCATTTTCTCAATGGTGACCTCATGCTCCTCTAGATGAGATTCCAACTCCTCAATGTATTTCTTGCCTTCAATGGCAATAGACATGATTTCCATGAAGTTGGAACGAGCAAGTTTATTTTTGTGAAGAGCTTTAAAAATTATTTCCCCCTTAGTTTTTAGGGAGGCAACATTATCATTCTCTTCATCATAATCAACATCATCATCACTCTTGCCATCATCACAAGATATATTTGGATTCAAAGTGGGAGATACCTTTGAAGCCTTGGCCATAAGGCAAAATGCAGTAGATGGTGATGTAGGATCCCTTGAAGCACCATTCAAGACCACATCTTGTTCCATGGAGTGTTGGGTTTCCTCTACATTGTTAGCATAACAATTCGAGGAAATATATGCATTTTTATCATGGCAACAAGACATAGTAAACATATCATCATAAGATTTAGTCAAGCAATTTCTACATGATATGCAAGAACTATCAACACAAGCATGTGAAACGTTTGGAGTGCTCGGAGTGCTAAAGTCCAAAGATGAAGCATTGCAATAAGAAAGTGATGAAGGATTATTAACAATAAGCCCACTATAATCATTGCAATGAACACCACTACTCACCATATCATTACCTTGTGGCAAACCACATGTAGGTGAAGTAGAAGAAGTTGAGAAAACTATACGACCGGAGGTGGAAGGAGGACAATCATCTCCACAAATCTTGGACACGCCATACTTGTCTTGAAGCTTTGTCCACAACTCATGAGCATCCCGAAACGGCATGAGTTGAAATAAAACTACATTGCTCAAAGCATCAAAAAGCACATTAGAAGCTTGAGCATTGAGATAACACTTTTTCTCATCCTCTAAAGATAATCTTTGTGGATCATTTGGAGGAGAAAAACCCATATCTACAATTCGCTCTAAATTTGGGTCCATGACCCTAAAGAGATTAAGCATGCGAATTACCCAAACATCAAATTTTGTGCCATCGAAATTAAGAGTGTTAGAGAATCCTAAACCCCTAGTCGACATCCTTACTCTCTAGGCGGTTAAGCCCTATAAAGAGAGACGAGGCTCTGATACCAATTGAAAGATCGTGGATGTCGCCTAGAGGGGGGTGAATATGCGTTTTAAAATAATTACGATTTAGGCTTGAACAAATGCGGAATAAACCTATCGGTTAATTTGTCAAGCACAAAACCTAAAACAACTAGGCTCACCTATGTGCACCAACAACTTATGCTAAGCAAGATAAGAAACTATGTGATAGCAAGATATATGACAAGAAACAATATGGCTATCACAAAGTAAAGTGCATAAGTAAAGAGCTCGGGTAAGAGATAACCGAGGCACGCGGAGAAGACAATGTATCCCGAAGTTCACACCCTTGCGGATGCTAATCTCCATTTGGAGCGGTGTGGAGGCACAATGCTCCCCAAGAAGCCACTAGGACCACCGTAATCTCCTCACGCCCTTGCACAATGCAAGATGCCGTGATTCCACTAAGGGACCCTTGAGGGCGGTCACCGAACCCGTACAAATGGCAACCCTTAGGGGCGGTCACCGAACCCGTACACTTTGGCAACCCTTGGGGGCGGTCACCGGTACCCGTCAAATTGCTCAGGGCGATCTCCACAACCTAATTGGAGACCCCGACGCTTTCCCGGAGCTTTACACCACAATGATTGAGCTCCGAACAACACCAACCGTCTAGGGCGCCAAGGCACCCAAGAGGAACAAGCTCTAGGGTGCCCAAACACCCAAGAGCAATAAGCTTCTCAAAATTCACTTCCATGTATCACCGTGGAGAACTCAAACCGATGCACCAAATGCAATGGCAAGGGCACACAGAGTGCCCAAGTCCTTCTCTCTCAAATCCCACCAGAGCAACTAATGCTAGGGAGGAAAATGAGAGGAAGAACAAGAAGGAGAACACCAAGAACTCCAAGATCTAGATCCAAGGGGTTCCCCTCACATAGAGGAGAAAGTGATTGGTGGAAATGTGGATCTAGATCTCCTCTCTCTTTTCCCTCAAAAACTAGCAAGAATCCATGGAGGGATTGAGAGTTAGCAAGCTCAAAGAAGGTCAACAATGGGGGCAAAAACGAGCTTAAGAGATAGGGAACCATTGGGGAAGAAGACCCCCTTAAATAGGTCCCCACGAATCTGCACGTTATGTACAGAATAACATAGGAGCGGTACAACCTCTATGAGCACCGGTACAACCGGTAACAGGCAATAAGCGGTACAACCGGCCCACAACCGCCCAACAACCGCACCACAACAGAGACCAGTCCGGTGGTAGAGCGGTACATGACCGGTACAACCTCCGGACCAATTCTGGAGCGGTACAACTGCTCCAAACACCGGTTGTACCGGTCAAGCGGTACAACCTCTCCATGGGGCGGTACAACCTCTGTGTGTAAAACAGGCAATATCAAAACAACCACAACTTTCGCATACGAGCTCCGAATTCAACGAAACCAAGTTTGTTGGAAAGCTAATGACAAGGGCTAACACAATCTTGAGAGAAATAACAACAAGAAGCAAATGAGAAAAGGACCATAATAAAATGGTGAGAACCCTTCCTCGGATAAGACCGGTAAAACCTCCAACACCGAAAACATCATAGAAGATGCATGCGAACTCCGTTTTTGATGAACTCAAGCTTGTCATCAAGATGACCATAAGCTCTAAGACTCACAAATGGAACCAAACAAGAACCAAGAAAGATGATGCAAGGATGCAATGGTTTGAGCTCTCGACGAATGATACGATCAAGCTACTCCCTAGAGAGCCCCCCTTGATAGTACGGCAATCGATCCTACAACCCGGTCTCCCAACTACCACTATGAGACCGGTAAAATAGAAAACCTATCAAGGGCAAACCTTTGCCTTGCACATAGTCCACTTGAGCTAGATGATGACGATCTTGACTTCCTCAAGTTGGACCAGCTTTCTTGATTGTGTTGGCTCGATGAAGACTAGTTGATTGCTCCCCCATACTCCACTATGGGTGAGCCACTCTTTGAGTTGCTCCACTTGAACTTGCACACTTAAAACTTGATGACGATCACCACTTGATGTCATCCTCCATGGGTTGTATGAGATCTTCCTCTTGACACAAGACCATGGAAACATACCTAACCCCACAAAGAACTCTCACCTAGACCATGGGTTAGTACACAAAGCGTAATGGACAATGCTTATCATACCATGGGACCACTTGATCCCTCTCGGTACTTCTTCTATGCTTTGTGAGTTGATCAACTTGATTCACTCTTGACTTAGTCTTGATCAACATTGAATCTTTCCAACTCTCTTCATTTGGATGATGTCTTGAAGGTAAACATGAATGATCACACAATCTTCTTCTTCAAGACATGCTTGCAATAAGCTCAACTCACACATGACCAATCTTTGAATAATTCCTTGAAAAGCACTTTGGCCATCACAATTCACACATGACCAATCTTTGGATAATTCCTTGAAAAGCACTTTGGCCATCTCAACTCACACATGACCAATCTTTGGATAATTCCTTGAAAAGCACTTTGGCCATCTCATAAACTCCTTGAAACCAACACATGGACTTCAAGACAATCCTATGGACAAATCCTTCAAATATAACTCAGGGCAACCGTTAGTCCATAGAGATTGTCATCAATTACCAAAACCACACATGGGGGCACCGCATGTCCTTTCAGGTTCTCTATTAAAAGGAGGCCTTAATATCCCTTAGTTTCCATTAGGACCCCGCTGCCACGGGAGGGTAGGACAAAAGATGTCATGCAAGTTCTTTTCCATAAGCACGTATGACTATATTCGAAATACATGCCTACATTACATTGATGAATTGGAGCTAGTTCTGTGTCACCCTATGTTATGACTGTTACATGATGAACCACATCCGGCATAATTATCCATCATTGATCCGATGCCTACGAGCTTTCCATATACTAGTTTACGCTTATTTACTTTCCCGTTGCTATTGTTACAATCACTACAAAATACCAAAAACATTACTTTGCTTTCATTACTCTTTTGTTACCGTTACCATCACTATCATATTACTTTGCTACTAAACACTCTGCTGCAGATACTAAGTTTCCAGGTGTGGTTGAATTGACAACTCAGCTGCTAATACTTTAGAATATTCTTTGGCTCCCCTTGTGTCGAATCAATAAATTTGGGTTGAATACTCTACCCTCGAAAGCTGTTGTGATCCCCTATACTTGTGGGTTATCAAAACTAATTTCTGGCACCGTTGCCGAGGAGCATAGCTCTATCTTTGAGTCACTTGGGATTTATATCTTCTTATCATTATGAAGAACTTGAGAGATCCAAAAACCAAGATCTATCCCTCAACTATGAGGGGAGGTAAGGAACTGCCATCTAGCTCTGCACTTGATTCACCTTCTGTTATGAGTAAGCTTGCGACACCTACACCTACTTCTGCTATTCGTTCTGATATGTTGCATGTTATTGATGATGCTACTTCTGCAGGAGAATTATGTCCTTGATGCACCACTAGGTGAGAAACCTATTGCAGGAGCAGATGCAGATGTTATGAACGTTTGGCTAGCTCAATATGATGACTACTTGATAGTTTAGTGCACCATGCTTAAACGGCTTAGAATCGAGACTTCAAAGACGTTTTGAACGTCATGGACCATATGAGATGTTCCAGGAGTTGAAGTTAATATTTCAAGTAAATACCCGAGTTGAGAGATATGAAGTCTCCAACAAGTTCTATAGCTAAAAGATGGAGGAGAATAGCTCAAGCAGTGAGCATGTGCTCAGATTGTCTGGGTACTACAATCGCTTGAATCAAGTGGGAGTTAATCTTCCAGATAAAATAGTGATTGACAGAATTCTCTAGTCACCATCACAAAGTTAGTAGAACTTCGTGATGAACTATAATATGCAAGGGATAACGGAAACGATTCCCAACCTCTTCGTGATGCTGAAATCGACGAAGGTAGAAATCAAGAAAAGCATCAAGTGTTGATGGTAAACAAAACCACTAGTTTCAAGTAAAGGGACAAAGGGAAGAAAGGGGAACTTCAAGGAGAACGACAAACAAGTTGCTGCTCAACTGAAAAAACCCAAGTCTGGACCTAAGCATGAAACTGAGTGCTTCTACTGCAACGGGACTGGTCATTGGAAGCGGAACTACCCCAAGTAATTGGCGGATAAGAAGGATGGCAAAGTGAACATAGGTATATTTGATATACATGTTATTGATGTGTACTTTACTAATGTTTATAGCAACCCCTTAGTATTTGATACTAGTTCAGTTGCTAAGAATAGTAACTCGAAACGGGAGTTGTAGAATGAACAGAGACTAGTTAAGGGTGAAGTGACGATGTGTATTGGAAATGGTTCCAAGATTGATATGATCATCATCGCACACTCCCTATACTTTCGGGATTAGTGTTAAACCTAAAATAAATGTTATTTAGTGTTTGCGTTGAGCATGAATATGATTGGATCATGTTTATTGCAATACGGTTATTCGTGCAAGTTAGAAAATAATTGTTGTTCTGTTTACATGAATAAAACCTTCTATGGTCATACACCCAATGAAAATGGTTTGTTGGATCGCGATCGTGGTGATACACATTTTTATAATATTGAAGCCAAAAGATGCAAAGTTAATAATGATAGTGCAACTTATTCGTGGCACTGCCATTTAGGTCATATTGGTGTAAAGCGCATGAAGAAAATCCATGCTGATGGGATTTTGGAATCACTTGATTATGAATCAGTTGATGCTTGCGAACCATGCCTCATGGGCAAGATGACTAAGGCTCCGTTCTCCGGAACAATGGAGTGAGCAACATATTTGTTGGAAATCATACATACTGATGTATGTGGTCCGATGAATATTGAGGCTCGCGACAGGTATCATTATTTTCTGATCTTCACAGATGATTTGAGCAAATATGAGTATATCTACTTGATGAAACACAAGTCTGAAACATTTGAAAAGTTCAAAGAATTTCAGAGTGAAGTGGAGAATCATCGTAACAAAAATAAAAGTTTCTACGATATGATTGCAGAAGTAAAATATTTGAGTTACGAGTTTGGCCTTCAGTTAAAACAATGTGAAATAGTTTCACTACTCACGCCACCTGGAATACCACAGTGTAATGGTGTGTCCGAACGTCGTAACCGTACTTTATTAGATATGGTGCGATCTATGATGTCTCTTACCGATTTACCACTATCGTTTTGGGGTTATGCATTAGAGACAGCTACATTCACATTAAATAGGGCACCATCTAAATCCGTTGAGATGACACCGTATGAACTATGGTTTGGCAAGAAACCTAAGATGTCGTTACTTAAAGTTTGAGGTTGCAATGCTTATGTGAAAAGTTTCAACCTGAGAAGCTCAAACCCAAATCGGAGAAGTGCATCTTCATAGGATACCCAAAAGAAAATGTTGGGTACACCTTCTATCACAGATCCGAAGGCAAGATATTCATTGCTGAGAATGGATCCTTTCTAGAGAAGGAGTTTCTCTCGAAAGAAGTGAGTGGGAGGAAAGTAGAACTTGATGAGGTAACTGTACCTGCTCCCTTATTGGAAAGTAGTTCATCAAGAAATCTGTTCCTGTGACTACTACACCAATTAGTGAGGAAGCTAATGATGATGATCATGTAACTTCAGATCAAGTTACTACCGAACCTCGCAGGTAAACCAGAGTGAGATCCGCACCAGAGTGGTATGGTAATCCTATTCTGGAGGTCATGTTACTTGACCATGACGAGCCTACGAACTATGAGGAAGCGATGATGAGGCCAGATTCTGCGAAATGGCTTGAGGCCATGAAATCTGAGATGAGATCCATGTATGAGAACAAAGTATGGACTTTGATTGAGTTGCCCATTGATCAGTGAGCCATTGAGATTAAATGGATCTTCAAGAGGAAGACAGACGCTGATAGTAGTGTTACTATCTACAAAGCTAGAATTGTCGCAAAAAGGTTTTCGACAAGTTCAAGGTGTTGACTACGATGAGAATTTCTCACTCGTATCTATGCTAAGTCTATCCGAATCATGTTAGCAATTACCGCATTTTATGAAATTTGGCAAATGGATAAACAAAACTGCATTCCTTAATGGATTTATTAAAGAAGAGTTGTATATGATGCAACCAGAAGGTTTTGTCAATCCTAAAGGTACTAACAAAATATGCAAGCTCCAGCGATCCATCTATGGACTGGTGCAAGCATCTCGGAGTTGGAATATACGCTTTGATAAGTTGATCAAAGCATATAGTTTTATACAGACTTGCGGTGAAGCCTGTATTTACAAGAAAGTGAGTGGGAGCACTACAACATTTCTGATAAGTATATGTGAATGACATATTGTTGATCGGAGATAATGTAGAATTATTCTGCAAAACATAAAGGAATGTTTGTAAAGGAGTTTTTCAAAGAAAGACCTCGGTGAAGCTGCTTACATATTGAGCATCAAGATCTATAGAGATAGATCAAGACGCTTGATAAGTTTTTCAATGAGTACATACCTTGACAAGATTTTGAAGTAGTTCAAAATGGAACAGTCAAAGAAGGAGTTCTTTCCTGTGTTACAAGGTGTGAAGTTGAGTAAGACTCAAAACCCGACCACGGCAGAAGATAGAGAGAGAATGAAAGTCATTCCCTATGCCTCAGCCATAGGTTCTATAAAGTATGCCATGCTGTGTACCAGACCTATTGTATACCCTGCCCTGAGTTTGGCAAGGGAGTACAATAGTGATCTAGGAGTAGATCACTGGACATTGGTTAAAATTATCCTTAGTGGAATAAGGATATGTTTCTCGATTGTGGAGGTGACAAAAGGTTCGTCGTAAAGGGTTACGTCGATGCAAGTTTTGACACTGATCCAGATGACTCAAAGTCTCAATCTGGATACATATTGAAAGTGGGAGAAATTACCTAGAGTAGCTTCATGCAGAGAATTGTTGACATAGAAATTTGCAAAATACATACGGATCTGAATGTGGCAGACCCGTTGACTAAACTTTCCTCACAAGCAAAACATGATCACACCTTAGTACTCTTTGGGTATTAATCACATAGCGATGTGAACTAGATTATTGACTCTAGTAAACCCTTTGGGTGTTGGTCACATGACGATGTGAACTATGGGTGTTAATCACATGGTAATGTGAACTATTGATGTTAAATCACATGGCGATGTGAACTAGATTATTGACTCTAGTGCAAGTGGGTGTAACACCCCGGATGTAATTTACCTTATTTGTACTCTAACTCTTGCCGTTTCCGGCACTAAGTTATGTTATTTCCTCGTTGTTGGGTTTTTGTCTCCGTGTGTTTGGTCTTTGTCATGCATCTCATATCATGTCATCATGTGCATTGCATTTGCATACGTGTTCGTCTCTTGCATCCGAGCTTTTCCCCCGTTGTCCGTTTTGCATTCTGGCGCTCCTATGTCCTCCGGTGGTCCTTTTTACCTCTTTTCATGTGTGGGTGTTAAACATTTTCGGATTGGACCGAGACTTGTCATGTGGCCTTGGTTTACTACCGGTAGACCGCATGTCAAGTTTTGTGCCATTTGGACTTCGTTTGATACTCCAACGATTAACCGAGGGATCGAAAAGGCCTCGTGTGTGTTGCAGCCCAACACCCCTCCAAAGTGCCACAAAACCCACCTAAACCTCCTCCATCATCTAGAGCGTTCGATCACGATCGCGTGGCTGCAAACCGTACCTCATTTGGAGCTTCCTAGCTCCCTCTACCTCTACATATAGACTCTTCCCCGAAAATCCCGGGTCTCCTCTCCCCCTAACCCTAGCAAACTACCCCCCCCGCCGCCGAACATGTCCGCCACCCGCCGGACGATTCGCGCCGCCGCCCCGAGCCAGTAGAAACTCGTCACCTGTCCCTCCGCCGCCGTGGCCCGCCCGGCCAACGGTCGGCCCTCCCGGCCCGCGACCGGGCCTCCGCCGCCCGCGCCTCCCTCCGCCGCCCGCTCTGCCGCAGTTCGCCTCGCGCCGCCGCCTGCTTCGTCTCCGGCCACCGCGCTCCCTCTCGCCGGCAGCTACCGAGGCGCCGGAGCTCACCGCCTCCACCGCCCCCGCCCGAGGTCGCCGCCGTCCGGGGTCCCCTCCTCGCCGCCGCGCCGTCCCGGTCTGGATCTGGCCTCCCCACCGCCTCTTCTTCCTCCTCGGAGCCGTTGTGACCTCACCGGAGCTCCTCGGATTGCGTGCCCGCGGAGGAACCCTAGATCTGAAACATACATCGGTTGACTTTTTCCCTCGTTGCCCTAGTATTTTGCATACTTTGACATGCCATAACTTCCTCATCGTAGCTCCGATTCATGCGTGTAGCATATCAAAATGTTCGTCTCGACGAGTACATCATTTCATCTCATTGCATGTTTTTCATTTGAGCTCATCTTGATGCCTGAAATGCTATTGGAAGAGGGCTATGTGATGATTATTTCAGATATGTTTCAGCAAATGCACTTTTGTCATTTTTGCCATGATTAATGTGTGCATGCTATGATCCTGAGCTCTACATGTGTTTTGAAGAATGCCATGCCATCTTTACAGGGGTGTATGCCATGCATTTTTGTGATATTTGTGGTGACTAGCACAAGCATGCAAAGTAGCTTACTCAATGATGCTGATTTCAGGAACTAGAATTTCACTAAGTCCTTGTCCTGCTGTAATTTTTATGCCATATGTTCATGTTGTTTCCTAGTGATCCGTGCCTCTTTTGAGGATGATCAGTAAGGATGTTTTGTAGATAATGTTGTGCTCTATCCATCCATGTCTTTATTTGCAATTATGGAGCACCCTAGCTTGAGTCAATCGAGCTCTACTTTTGCTATAAAATGTTCCTAGCAGATTGTTAACATGTTTAGCAATTTTGCCGAGCTTGTTATTGTTGATCCGTGCATGCTATGTTGTTGTTCTTGCCATGTCTAGCTTCTATGCCATGTCTATTTGCTGGGTGTATGCTTAGTTTGTCATGCAATGCCTCGTAGTGAGTGCATCGAGCTCATAAACATGCCTACTTGTTAATCTGTTTTGCATGCTCCAGTTTTTCATTAAGTCTGAATCTGTTTATGTTTTTGCTATGTTCGCATGCTTGCAATTGTATTTTCTGATCCCTTTTGGCTTATGGTCACTAAGGAACTTTTGTTATATGATTAGAGTATCTTCATACCATGCCTTGTTTTTCCATGATATGTTTGTGTAGCATGTAGTTATCGTGCTCTAAACATTGCTTCCTGATGATAAATTCCTGACATGCTGTTAATTTCACTAAGTCTGAAACCTGTTATGTTTTGCACTTTTGCCATGCTTGTTTGAACCTGTTAATGAGTGATTTAGCCATAGCTCAGTGTTCATCTTTTGTCAAGCATTATTAGTGGATCCCTGCAATGTATTTTGTTGTCATGTTGGAGTGCTGTAGCATGTTGTTCTTGATGCATTTAGAAGGCTACTTGCTGTTAATCGCAGACCGGTGCCATATTTGTTTTGCTTGCCATTTCCAAACCGTGCATCCGATTCCGGTGATCTTTATATCGATTTCGACCAAAATCAACTCCTCTTTCCAGTGGCACTCTTGGATTTCCAATTTGAGGCAAGGTTCAATCATTCCTTTGCAAATCATGCATATGCATCACATATCGCATCTCGCATATCATACCATGTTTGCATCATGTTGCTTGAGCATTGCACGTGGTTGATTGTGTTCCCTTTTGCTTGTTGTTCTTGTTTGGGTAGAGCCAGGAGACGAGTACGTGAACGAGGAGCCAGTTGAGTACGCCTACGAGGATCAAGGCAACTCTGAGAACTTTGCAGGCAAGATGACCATACCCTCGAAATCACTTCTATCTTTGCTTGCTAGATGCTCGCTCTTTTGCTATGCCTATGCTACGATACCTACCACTTGCTTATCATGCCTCCCATATTGCCATGTCAAACCTCTAACCCACCATGTCCTAGCAAACCATTGTTTGTCTATGTTACCGCTTTGCTCAGCCCCTCTTATAGTGTTGCTAGTTGCAGGTGAAGATTGGAGATCGTTCCTTGTTGGAACTTGTTTATTATTGGGATATCATAATATTATCTTGTTTATCTTAATGCACCTATATACTTGGTAAAGGGTGGAAGGCTCGGCCTTATGCCTGGTGTTTTGTTCCACTCTTGCCGCCCTAGTTTCCGTCATATCGGTGTTATGTTCCTGGATTTTGCGTTCCTTACACGGTTGGGTTATAATGGGAACCCCTTGACAGTTCGCCTTGAATAAAACTCCTCCAGCAATGCCTAACCTTGGTTTTACCATTTGCCACCTAGCCTCTTTTTCCCTTGGGTTTCCGGAGCCCAAGGGTCATCTTTTAAACCCCCCCGGGCCAGTGCTCCTCTGAGTGTTGGTCCACCTTGTCAGCCGCCGGTGGCCACCAAGGGCAACTCTGGGCTGGCCTACCGGAAGTTTGGACAGTCTGAGTGTGCCCTGAGAATGAGATATGTGCAGCTCCTATCAGGATTTGTCGGCACATTCGGGCGGTGTTGCTGGACTTGTTCTACCATTGTCGAGGATGTCTTGTAACCGGGATGTCGAGTCTGATCGGTTTGTCTTGGGAGAAGGAATATCCTTCATTGACCGTGAGAGCTTGTGATGGGCTAAGTCGGAACTCCCCTGCAGGGATTTGAACTTTCGAAAGTCGTGCCCGCGGTTATGGGCAGATGGGAATTTGTTAATGTCCGGTTGTAGATAACCTGAAACTTAACTTAATTAAAATGCACCAACCGCGTGTGTAACCGTGATGGTCTCTTCTCGGCGGAGTCCGGGAAGTGAACACGGTGTTGGAGTAATGTTTGACGTAGGTTGTTCTAGGATCACTTCTTGATCATAGTTGTTCGACCATGCTTTTGCCTCCTCTTCTCGCTCTCTTTTGCGAATATGTTAGCCACCATATATGCTAGTCGCTTGCTGTAGCTCCACATCATACCTTACCTTACCTATAAGCTTAAATAGTCTTGATCGCGAGGGTGTGCGATTGCTGAGTCCCCGTGACTCACAGTTTACTTCCAAAACCAGATGTAGGGACCGATGATACCGCTCCAGATGATATGACCGAGCTCAAGTGGGAGTTGACTCTCGTCGTTACTACGTGTCTTTCCCAGATGATCAGTAGTGGTGCCCAGTTGGGGCGATCGGGGACTTTGTCGCATTTGGGGGTTGATCTTTATTTTGGTCCCATAGTCGGACCTTGAGTGTATTGGATGAATGTAATGACTTATTTATGTATTTGTGTGACATGGCGAGTGTAAGCCAAATATGTATCTTTCCCCTTTATTTATGTACACGGGTTGTTTGCGAAGATTACCTCACTTGCGACATTACTTTCAATGCGGTTATGCCTCTAAGTCATGCTTCGACACGTGGGAGATATAGCCGCATCGAGGGCGTTACAGTGGGAGACTGAAGGAAATATGCCCTAGAGGCAATAATAAAGTTATTATTTATTTCCTTATATCATGATAAATGTTTATTATTCATGCTAGAATTGTATTAACCGGAAACATAATACATGTGTGAATACATAGACAAACAGTATGTCACTAGTATGCCTCTACTTGACTAGCTAGCTCGTTGAATCAAAGATGGTTAAGTTTCCTAGCCATAGACATGAGCTGTCATTTGATTAACAAGGTCACATCATTAGAGAATGATGTGATTGACTTGACCCATTCCGTTAGCTTAGCACATGATCGTTTAGTATTCTCCTATTGCTTTCTTCATGACTTATACATGTTCCTATGACTATGAGATTATGCAACTCCTGTTTACCGGAGGAACACTTTGTGTGCTACCAAACGTCACAACGTAACTGGGTGATTATAAAGGTGCTCTACAGGTGTCTCCAAAGATACTTGTTGGGTTGGCATATTTCGAGATTAGGATTTGTCACTCCGATTGTCGGAGAGGTATCTCTGGGCCCTCTCGGTAATGCACATCACTTAAGCCTTGCAAGCATTGCAACTAATGAGTTAGTTGCGGGATAATGTATTACGGAACGAGTAAAGAGACTTTCCGGTGACGAGATTGAACTAGGTATTGAGATACCGACGATCGAATCTCGGGCAAGTAACATACCAATGACAAAGGGAACAACGTATGTTGTTGTGCGGTTTGACCGATAAAGATCTTCATAGAATATGTGGGAGCCAATATGAGCATCCAGGTTCCGCTATTGGTTATTGACCGGAGACGTGTCTCGATCATGTCTACACAGTTCTCGAACCCGTAGGGTCTGCACGCTTAATGTTACGATGACAATTATATTATGAGTTTATATATTTTGATGTACCGAAGGTTGTTCGAAGTCCCGGATGTGATCAAGGACATGACGAGGAGTTTCGAAATGGTCGAGACATGAAGATTGATATATTGGAAGCCTATGTTTGGATGTAGGAAGTGTTCCGGGTACCGGAGTACCAGGAGGTTACCAGAACCCCCCGGGGGCTTAATGGGCCTACATGGGCCTTAGTGGAAATAGAGGGAAGCAAGGGGAGTGTGGGGCACGCCCCCCAAGGCCCAACCCGAATTGGTTTAGGGCAAGGGGGCCGGCCCCCTCTTTCCTTCTTTCCCTCTCTCTTTTCCTTCTCCCGAATCCTATTCCAACTAGGAAAGGGGGGGAGTCCTACTCCCGGTGGGAGTAGGACTCCTCCTGGCGCGCCCTCTCCCTGGCCGGCCACACCCCCCTTGCTCCTTTATATACGGGGCAGGGGGGCACCTCATAGACACAACAATTGATCAAGTTGATCTTTTAGCCGTGTGCGGTGCCCCCCTCCACCATAGTCCACCTCGATAAAACTGTAGCGGTGCTTAGGCGAAGCCCTGCGTCGGTAGAACATCAACATCGTCACCACGCCGTCATGCTGACGAAACTCTTCCTCAACACTCGGCTGGACCGGAGTTCGAGGGACATCATCGGGCTGAACGTGTGCTGAACTCGGAGGTGTCGTACGTTTGGTACTTGATCGGTCGGATCGTGAAGACGTACGACTATATCAACCGCGTTGTGCTAACGCTTCCACTTTTGGTCTACGAGGGTACGTAGACAACACTCTCCCCTCTCGTTGCTATGCATCACCATGATCTTGCGTGTGCGTAGGAATTTTTTTAAACTTACTACGTTCCCCAACAAGTAGTCCGAGCCGGTTTGGAGCTGTGTCGGCGATATGCAGAGACCAAGTCGGCAATTTCCTTGGAGCATCATCCATCATCTTCAAACATATTAAAGATCCTGCTACTCTAGAAGCATTGGCAGTATGGGAAGGCCTCGATCTAGCAGCTGATCTAAACATCACAAAGGCACATGTCGCTACAGATTGCAAGGTTATCGCAAGTGAGATTGGTAGGAGAAGCACTGCGGCTTACGGGCCAGTGGTTAGAGAAATTGAGTTGCAAGTGTCCTCTTTCATTTCATGTAAAGTAGTTTATCAGTCTAGGAGCTCAAATTATGATGCTCACAACTTAAGCAAAGCATGCTTTAACTCTGAGCGTTGGCCGCCATGTTTGGTTAGGCCAGCGTGAAGGCATTCTATTCGTCCCTGTAAACATTGTGATGACGTAATAAAGCTTTGCAAGGTTGCCTAAAAAAACCTCTATAGTATTGACCATCTTGTGCTAGCTACTGCGCTAGACCAGGTGTTGTTTTTAGATTTGCAGCGCAACTCTAAAAGAAACTGCCGACAACAGTAAAAGTGTAAAAGATTCGCAAAAGCTAAAGTCCCAATGAGGCATGGAACCGAAGATCTCCTGATAGTGCTTTTTTCAAAGGCGATTTTGGACATTTCTTGAAAAAATGGAATAATTTTTTCAAAGGCAATATTTTTGAAAACCTAAACATTTTCTAAATAACGCGAACAAAATGTAGAATGTTCTGAAAAGTGCAAGCATTTTGTAAATTGTGAAGAAAAATTGAAAATTGGAACATTTATAAATTTCTGAACAATTTTTAAAAGCTTCGACCCTGAACAAATTTTGAAAATGGGAACATTTTTTAATTTCTGAACAAATTTTGAAAAATATGAACATTTTTGGAAAATGCGAACAATCTTTGAATCTATGATATTTCAAACAATCTTTGAACATGTTCTAAAATTTGGATATCTTTTTGAAAATACAAACATTTTTTGAAACTCAAACACTTCTAAAATTGGTGCTCAAATATAAAAATGGGATTTTTTTAATTTCTGAACAATTTCAAATTAGTCTATGTTTTGAAAATATGCAAGCATTTTCTGAATTTCTGAACACATTTTCAACAACAAGAGTATTTTTTTGAATACATGATTTTTTTTGAAACCACAAACATTTCTCGAATGTTTGAACAAATATTTGAATTTTTTTAAAAAAAATTCATGAAATTCCGAACAAAAAAGTTTATCTACGAACATTTTTGGAATCTATGATCAAAAATTGAAAAATGGAAGTTTTCATCAAATTCCGAATAAAAAATTGGAACTACGAACATATTTAAATTTTGTGATGAAAATTTGAAAATAGGAACATTTTTTGTATTTATTTTTTTAAAAACATGAAATTATTTTGAAATTCCTTCACATTTTTGGAATGCCCAAACAAATTTTGATAAGAGGAACAGTTTTTGAAAATCTAAACAAAATTTGAAATTTTTGAACAAAATAAATAATAAAAGTAAATTTTAAAAAGGCAAAAACAAAAAAGAAAGAAAAGGAACATTCTCTAAAACTTGTGAAAAATTTGAACAAAAACATTCCAAACACTTTTTGTAAAACAAGAACATCTTTGGAAATGCCCAATGTTTTTTGAAAAATCCAAACAATTTTTATGGACACAAACATTTTATAAAATTTTGAACCTTTTTGGATACACGAACATATTTTGAAATTTCCGAACAATTTCAAAAGAAACGAAAAAAGAAAAAAACGAAAAAAGGAAAAGAAAGGAGAAAAGAAACAGAAAACGGAAAAATGAATTTAAACAGAAAAACATAAAAAAAGAATTCCCAAAACGGGCTGCCTCGCTGTGGGGGAGTGGGCCGGTCCAATTCTCGAGCCCGTTGGGGGTGGCCTGTGCGAATTCTCGACATTTTGACGCAGTTAGCGTCAAATAAGATTTTCCGTCGAACGCCTGCGGTCGGCCCATCACAGGCCGCCGACTCGACTTGGACTTCTCCAAAACAAGAGGACGCGCCTCCTCGGGAACCCGCAACGGCCGTATCCACCAGCACACCCGCCCCCTCGCCCCCAAATCGAAATCACCGCTCCTCTCCTCGCCTCGAGAAATTAGGGTTTACGCCCGGAGGAGCTGGCGGAGGCTATGGCCGGCGGGGAGGAGAGGCCGCCGGGGCTGGCGCCAGGGGTTGCGTCGAGTTTCGAGTTTGCGCTCAATTCCGCGGCGTTTTCCGATCGAGTTCTGCGCCTCGAGATAGCGGCCGAGGATTGCGAGGCGCCGTTCGTCGGCGAAGGATCGCCCTGCGACTCGCCGCGTAGCATATTCGAGACGGGGCTCGGCTTGGGAGGTACCTCGGCCAAGTCGGTGCGACCTCGCAAGCGCCGCAGACAAGACGACGGTGCGTAGTGTGTGCTCCCCTCTCCCCTCTCCTCCCTCGCCTTCACTGTGCAATTCTTCTTTGTTTGCAAAGAAACAAATGTTCGGGTTTGGGAATTGGGATACCAAAAGTTCGCAAGCAACCCAAATGTTCAAACACTCCCAAGGTTCGAACCCCTTTGATATGTACTCTGCATTATCGTGGACTAGGGGGTGTTTTCTTTCTGTGAGGGAAGTTGATAGTAACTACTTGTGGCCATTCTTGATTGTTACTAGAATGTAGAGGCACTCCTGTTGTAAAAGGCAAACCAGATGTCGTATTGAATGATGGCACCTTCAGTAGATTGACATGAGAATCCAGCTTGTGGCCTTCCCTGCTATATCGAGTTAGTTTATTGACATGTCAGACCCAAAGATTGACCGTATATTGACACGTGGAGAAATTTTGTGTCCATGATTAATTTTGTCGCCATTTCTGATTACTTGATTAGTAAAACTCAAATGGGGGAAAGCAGCGAGTGATCAACTCCCCTTAACAACTCAACTGATGCAACTATTTAGGTGTTTTGGTCCTTTTGTTCGAAGTTATCACTCGTGATAAAATATCAATTTGTCCATGGCACACTCATATTTGTTTCGCCATCCTGTTTGAGTTGATCATCGTACTGTAATGTTTTACCATACCATTTGGTTATGCATTTAATTTCTGAATCATGAATCACGTCTAGGGGAAGTAGTCGTTTGCGGTTTTGATAAAAATCTTGTCTCAGAGGTTCTCATAGTGACACCTAAAAGATTAAATCTATGTAATCATCTGATGTGTTTAGTTAAATCCATGTAGCCACTGTGATTCCTGACGAAGCGACTTTTCTTTTGTCATTTCCATGTGCAGAATCTGCACCTCGCAGCTCTGAGGTTGAATCAGATGGAAATAATTTAGCTGTCATTGGTGAACATGGTACGACAGCTGCAACTTCAACCGTTCCTTATAGTGATGGTTTTAAACTTTTAACCTTTCTGTTATATATCAATTTGTCACAAACACCTGCAAGTTCAACCGTTCCCTTTTGTGATGGATTTAAACTGTTATAACCGTCCTGTTATATATCAATTTGTCATAAACAGTTGCAAATTCAACGGCTCCCTTCAGTGATAGTTTTTAGCTTTTAGCCTTTCTGATGTAAACTAAAATATTTAATGAGCAAACATGACCTTTTATCTCTCTGATCTTGGTATTTCGTAGGTGATTCCACTGGCAGACCTGTTTTAAGAGTAAAGCATATTCACGTCAGCTCCCTGCTACTCGCTTCTAAAAGCCCGTACTTTTACAAGGTAATCGTCAGACCTTCTGAAATGCATCTTCTATAGTCAGCAGGCTGAGCTTAACTTTATGCTCTTTAGCTCTTCTCGAACGGAATGCAAGAATCAAACCTCAAGGAAATAACACTAAGGATTATGGACTATGGTAATGTGTCAACTCAACTCATCTTGAGCATTCTTTCTTTCTTGTGTAAAAATGTCTTCAGTGCATACATCCCCCCCCCCCCCCCCCCTGGACCCCCTTGGACAGATTGCATAACCTATTTAATCCAATTTGGAAGAAATCCTTTTCCCCTCATCATGCAAGCATCATATGGTATCAGAAAGCGTAAAAATGAATTCACTGCCGCACTAAATTTTAAAAAAATTGTGTAGTGATTAAAAGTGCATTACTCAACAGGGTTTGTTTGTAAATGGTGCTTGATCGAGTCTATGATAGCGGTGCTATTACAGTCATATTTAGCTATAGGCCTGTTGAAAAGTACATGACTTGGCATAGTTTGTTTATAGATGATGCTTGATCATGTCTATGAAATCAGTGCTGCGACGGTCATATTTTGCTACAGGTCTGTTCTATATTGCAGCAATAAATAGTTGATATGGTACCGTTACAGCTACTTAATTTACTGTAGAAAGCTTTTTGTGAAGTATTACTTCAGATATTTCAAGGCGTTTCAACTGAAACTCAAATGCCAAAACTACTCGTAATTCATTGCTATAAATTCTGAACTGTCAATGTATTCCTTATGGTAAATTTTATTACTCCCTCCGATCCAAATTAATTGACGCAGCCTCTTTACAACCTCTATAATGTTGTATAGAGGTTGCGTCAATTAATTCGGATCGGAAGGAGTAGATCAGAACCTAGGTGATGAGGTTGTAAAATGCCAAATTTCAGGAAGAAATTAAAGGAATTGGCCCTCCATATTTTTACTTATGTCAAAGTTGTATCAGGTCAGGCTAGGTGATTAGGAGATAAGTGCCAAAGTTTAGGAAGAAATTAGAGGAAAGGGCCCTCATTAATTTCATGTGAATTTGTGATGACAGTGATGTCTGAATGTTGTGAAGTGAAGTATGAACTGCTAGCAACTTGGTTAGATTCTACAGTATAGTAAACTAAGGTGAAGTGTTCTGTCTGCGCTTGGATGTATTCCTTCTTATGCATTTTGTCTAATTACTACTGCAAGCCTGTCGAGACATTTATGCAGTGTATCTTTATGGACGCTAGCTAAATTAATGGATGCAGTTGCCCAAGTTGAACGATTTGGGTTTTTGGCGGCAAGTTATATAATTAGCATGCTTCCCTTTTCATGGCCATACTAGTGTGCACATAAAAGGATTAATTCTAACACAGTTAGCTGTGCCTTTTGTTGCATTTCTGAACTGAACTATTGTTAATTCATAGTACTTATGTTTTCACTTTACTTGGATAGAGGATGAAGCCTTCCCAGAGCTTTTGCACTTCATTTACAGTGGAACAATTAAGACAAGCGATCCTGTCCTGGTTCTCAAAGTTATGTGTGTTGCTGATAGATTTGAGGTTGTCGATTGCATGAGCTATTGTACCCAGCTGTTGATTAGTCTACCCATGACAAAAGAATTAGCTTTTGTGTATCTTGAATATGAGTGCTCAGTCCCAATGTCAGATGTCCTTCAGCCTGTGAAAGCAGCAGCCCAGGAATTTCTGGCTGACAAGTACAAAAACCTGTCAATGTGAGTTATCACATTTTTGATAAATTTGGCATTGCTGTCTTGATATATGAACTGGATGTTTAATTTGATCCTGTTTCAGGTCTGAAACTGAGTTTCTGGAAATGCCACTATCAGGAATTAAAGCTATATTCTCAAGCAACAACTTGAAGGTTTTTTCAGAGGACTTGGTCTTGGCTTTTCTGCTCAAGTGGGCTCTTGCCAATTACCCAGAAACAGTAGAAAGGCGTAGGATCTTGATCAACCATTTGCTTCCAATGGTGCGTTTCAATCAGATGAGTTGTGGAAAATTGCGATGGCTTTTGTCTTGTTCGCATTTGGACGCTCGTCATTCTGCATATATTGTGGCTTCAGCTCTTCTGTACAAGTACAGTTCACCACACAGAGTCCTTCCTGCCATATCAGATATCCATTGCAGTTTTTTGGAGCGGACATACAAGCACAAACCAGTGAAGACCATTGAATTGGAGCGTCCCCATAACCGATGTATTGCTTATATGGATCTCAAATCTGAGGAGTGCAGCAATCTCTCTCCATCCAGAAGTATCAGGTCACAAGCATTCGACTTTGCAGGGCACTCCTTTTTCCTCATTGTACAGCGCACTGTTAATGCTCAACTGGGGATTCACTGTTTCGGACTGTATTTGGCAGTCGAAAAAGGAGTATCAGTGCCAATAACCATAGAGTTCGAATTTGCAGCGAGAACAAAAGCTGTTGGTGACTTTGTGTCTAACTTCAGACATATCAAGACATTCACCAGCGAAAGTAATCAACTAGGATCCCGAGATCTCTTTAACATGTCCTGGGGTCAGGTCTTTTCTGAAGCAAGTCAATTTTTACTTGATGACATGTTATATCTTCGAGCTGAGCTGACTGTAAGGCAACCTTAGTCCCAGACCCCACTCAATGACAATTCTTGATTTTATCTGTTCTCTGACCTGCTCCGTAGAGAGGACCTCATCAACATCGTGATTTTCCGAGTTGGGTACACCAGGTGAGAATTGCACTCCTATTTAGCAGTACCCGTAACGTTTGTTCTGCCGTTGCAAAATGGAACTATGCCTTTTCTCTTTATATGTACATTCGCCACAGTGCTCACATGACAAATTATTGGAATTGAGGAAATAGCAGTTTGACTTGCTTGTCTGATGTATTGTGTTTGTCAGTTTGCTGTGCCGGTAGCATGTGATATTTCAAATGCTTAATGGGAAAATACATGAGAGTTATAATGTGATTGCATAATACCGTGTACTAATTCATGTATTTAAATTATGCTACATAAGGATAAATGAACATAAGTTTTGTATTAATCTATTCAATTGGTTAAATACGCAGTTTATAGGGCTGATCACCATATCTGTCTTTGAATTAGTTGGTTTATCAGTCTGTGGTCCGTGTTCAATCATCCCGTTTGATACCTTTGTCTTGTGTTCGGGTTCAAATCATGCGCTGCCAGTGGCATGCTGCTGCCTGTAGTGGTTTAAAGTTTGCTGACAGTTAAAGATAGATTTATACTGATTCAGAAGCTACCGACAGGCTAAAAACACTTATGTTCTGTTCCTGTAGCTGGTTTCATGATGTAGAAAAATATGAACTGTTCATGATGGCTAAAAGCACTTTTGTTCTGTTCTGTTCCATACTCAACCATGAGAAATATGAACTTGCAGAAGCTTATTCTATCATCATGTAAAATCTACTCATTCTACCATGATATATATATGCTGGTGCACTGGGCAATCTTAAATGCCGAGCTGTTTCTGAAATAGAATCTTCTTTGAGTTATCTTCACATGTGTTCTCACGTGTAGTATATGCTCTAGCGGCCATTGTGCTGTATGATATTGGGTTTTGAGGAAATTAGTGTTAGTATATGATAATGTATCAGTGCTCATCTTCTGTGCACCACCTCCTGATCCTATGACTTGATTATTTTGCTTACGGTCTCTGACCTCTATCACTTGGTTCCAGGGCATGGCTGACCGAGGCTTCCATATCTTGATGCTGAATAGGAGGCAAGTATAGGATCAGACAAGAAAGCTACCCTCTTCACCTGGGACAGTAGCGTCAATGCGTCCGCAGTTTTACTGTAGAGTGATGGCTTGGCAACGATTAGCAGTTTACCTTCGTCTCTCTGAACATTTCGGACGGTACAGTGTGTACAGCTTCCTCCAGAATAGTACAGTAGCTCTGTTAAGGAAAGGTGCCAAGTGATGCACTCTTGTTCGCCACTTCACATTTGGAGTGCTAGGAAACGATGATGTTTGTTGTATAGCGTTTTTGGAGTCTCGGAGAAATTAAACTCGATGTAGCTTTCAGGATGAATTTGTGCTGAAAGTGCCGATATCCCCACTTTTTTTTTGGTTGTTGATTGCTGCATTCTACATCCATGTTGATTTTTTTATGCATTTTGGTAGCCAGATTAGCAGTTTACTACTCCCTCCGTTCCAAAATAGAAGACTCAACTTTGTACAACTTTAGGACAAAGTTAGGTCATCTATTTTGGAACAGAGGGAGTATCTGCTAACTGTCTTGTTGAATGTTATGTGATCATCCGCGAACCATGCAGGATTTTTATTTTGAAATGAACTGGACCATGCAACCTTGGATACGCCACATGCGGCACGGCAGCAAAACCAGCGGAACCACCGAAATGCGCACGGCATGTCATAGCTGCGCTCTCATGTCGCGGCCGCGGTGGACAGTGGCTCCGCCTAGAGCCACACACGGTTGCACGTCCGCTGCCCAAAATGCTTGCCTGGAGACTCGGCCAGCACATCGACGCTGTGCCAGCTGACCGCACGCATAGACGCGCGTCCCGGCTAGCCCCCACCTGCATGTCAAGATCATTCCTAACACCTTTGCTTGGGTAAGCTCTTCCAAATCCGACATGGGCAACCGGAAGCGTTGGCTCCGCCCCTTTCTCCTCCTCCTCCTCCATCGTTGTGTTCGACGCCTGCTCCTCCTCTGGAGACTCCCGAGGAAGTGGCTGCAATCCAAGCGGCACGCTGTGCCCATCTGCAGCCGGCGCTCCAGAGTGAGTACAACGTAGGTGGTTATCCGCTGTCAGGCCAGAGCTGCGAACGACGAGCTACGAGAGGATGGGTGTGTGGGGACGCGAAGGGGAGGGAAATGGGATGCGGCTAGGATTGGGGGTTGCCGCCAGTCAGACTTGGGCCCTTCGGCGGCGCTCAGGAGCGACACCACGTGCCATGAATGCGTCCACACCATCCTCATCGAAAATCAGAGGATACGCCCGGCTGTAGCTCTTAGGAGAGAGTGAGTTACACCGAATAAGAAGGATAAGAAGGACGAAGATTTCAACACGCCGTGCCTAATCAATTTGTCAGTAAGTACAAAGCAGACAGTACATTACTTGCCATGGATCCGATGGTGAGATACAAAGAAACTTGTCAAACACGCAAAGACAATCAATCCCAGCACAGAGCAGACGCGAGCTATAGAAGCAACTAAACAAATCGATCGTTATAAAAAAAATCGATTTCTCACAAGACTAGCGAGCCAACTGTCGTGTTAAATACAATACAATAACCCTAGTTAACAAATTACAAGAACCCTAGATTAGCGGCGGGCATGGCTCCTCCGCGGGATCCGCCCGCTGACACTGGGGAATTTCCACCGTGGCCTGGCCGAAGAGCGCTGGGAATTCCTGCTGCAAACTGTCGATAACATCCTGGGGTAGCCCCTCCATCATGTGCTCCAGGTAAGAATCCAACTGGTCCTGCGGCAGCAGCTCCGGCAGCTCCTCCATCGTCATGAGCTCGAACTCGAATGGGCGCTCGTCCTGTTGCTTCACGATTGGAAAATCCTCTTCTGCCCGCTGCTCGAACACTTGTTGCAGCTCGATCAAAAAATCCTCTGCTGCCCGCGGCTGGAACGGGAACTCATCCGGTTGCATCTCGTTTAGAAGTTCCTCTTCTGTCTGCGGCTGGAACGGGAAGTACTCCTGTTCCATCCCGACTGGAATCCAATCCTCTTCTGCCATCGAGCCGGCCGCTGCTTTTGTTTTCCCTGTTTGATTGTTGAGGGAATCGAGCCGGCGGGGGCTGCTTTCGTGTCGCTACGCACTAGTAGCTGACTAAAACCTCGTGAGATTGAGATTGGGAGCAGATCGGGGGCTTTCCCGGGTATATATGGCGATGGTTCCTTTCCTTTCCCGTTTCCGACATGAGACCCAACTGGGCCGCTACGTGCACCACGCGCCAAACAGGCTTTTCCTTGCACCATACAATCGTATCCGAGTTTGCCTGTATTCCTTTCGCCAAACAGTTTTCTACGTGCACCACCGTTCTCAATTTTCGTTCACAAATTCTAAAAAGATATTCATGACTTTCAAAATATGTTTGTATTTTCCAACCTTTATTAAGAGTTTCAAAAATGGTTCTGAGATGCAAAAAATGTTTCTGTTTTCAAATTTTGTTCACAAATTCAAAAAATGCTTGCTTTCTAAAAATGTCTGGGAATTTATAAAATGTTCTCACTTTTCAAATATTGTTCAGAAGTTCACAAATATTCCTGTTTTCAATTTTTGTTCACAAATTAAGAAAAGATTACAATTTTTCAAAAAATGTTTGACTTTTCCTAATTTTGTTTGGAGTTTTAAAAAATGTTTATTGATGCAAAAAAATCTGGCTTTTCAAATTCTGTTCAGAGTTTCAAGAAATGATCCCATTTTCCCAAAAGTACCATGTTTTCAAAAACTTTAACATTATTAAATTTGTCAAAATTTGCAAAAATCTCCCTTTTAAAAAAATCATTCAAACATATTAGATGTTTCCAAAAAACACGCTTTAAACAATTGTTCACAAATTTGAAAATGTCTATGTTTAAAAAAATATTCACTTTTCTAAAAAAAATTGCATTTGAAATTCCCCAAAAAGAAATAGATCTTTTGTCGTTGATAGTTCTTACATACTTGCATTCTAAATATAGCCACCAATCTCATCTTTCGAGTGGAGAGGTACCCGCGTTCTCCACTAGGAGGTCCCTAGTTTGATCACTATTGCGCGCAATGGGCTGGGTAAAAACAACCCACCCCGTCCCGCCGAACTGGGGGGCGGCGGCGACGGGGTGGGGCGGCTGGGTGTGCTGGCTGTCGATGGGAGGAAGAGAATGACATATGAGTCACCGACCTGCAGGCCGGAGGGAGGAGTAGGCGGACGTCGCGCGCATCCGCCTCATGTTCGCGCAGACGCATGCGAGATCCAAATTTAGGCCTGAAATGAATTGCCCGGCAGACAAAAAGTGGATGCGCATCTGTTTGGGTCGGTGCATTGAGCTGGTTTTTGTGTCCGTTTTGATCCAAACGAACACGAGCGGATGAAATGGGTCGACATGCTTGAAGTCGCTCTTACTACATTATCAAAGCCCAATCTAACAGTCAAACGCCTGCGCTCGGCCCATCATAGGCCGCCGACTCGACTTGGACTTCTCCAAAACACGACAACGCGCCTCCTCAGGAACTGAAAATCCGTAACGGCCGTATCTACCACCACACCCGGTCCCTCCCCCTCCCCCCCAAATCGCTATGAGAAACTAGGGTTTACATGATGGAAATATGCCCTAGAGGCAATAATAAAATGATTATTATTATATTTCCTAAATCATGATAAAGGTTTATTATTCATGCTAGAATTGTATTGACCAAAAACTTAAATACATGTGTGGATACATAAACAAATACCAGTCCCTAGTAAGCCTCTACTAGACTAGCTTGTTGATCAAAGATGGTTAAGGTTCCCTAACCATAGACATGAGTTGCCATTTGATAACGAGATCACATCATTAGGAGAATGATGTGATGGACAAGACCCATTTGTTAGCTTAGCATATGATCGTTCAGTTTATTGCTACTGCTTTTTCAATGTCAAATATATGTTCCTTCGATCATGAGATCATGCAACTCCCGAATACCAGAGGAATACCTTGCGTGCTATCAAACGTCACAACTTAACTGGGTGATCATAAATGGGTTAATTATCCTTTTACCCTCGTTGGTGTCCATGTACTCAGTTTTGCCCTCAGATGCGAATTGTGCTCAGTTTTGCCCCTAGTCCGTGCGCACCGACTCGTTCCGTGAACTCTGCCGTCTCCATCAGGTCAACCTTTTGACTCGGCCCTTACAGGCGGGACCAGGCGGCAGAGACGACCAATTTTATTCAGACCGTTGCACGCGTGGCTTGTGGGACCCAGCAGAGAGCCGTTAGCGGGTGTGCTATATAAGCGGGCGACAGCGGCGGTGACCACGGCGACAGAGAGCACATCAGTGACCACGACGAGAGAGAGAGCACAACGGTGGCAAGCTAGCTGTGGAGGGCGCGGCGGTGGGAAGCTAGCTGTGGAGGGCGCGACGACGTTGAGATCCCATTCGGCTCCGAGCTCCATGTCTTCCTCAAGCTCCCGCGCCACCTCACGGATGCAGAGCCGGACGCGTGTGGACATGCCTGTCTTCGTCTATCCGCGGTGCCGGGCGGGCGCTGATCGGAGTGTTTCTCACACACCGAGGAACCAGAATCGTACGTTCTACGTGTGCAGCGAGAATGGGGTAAGAATCGGGGCAATTGCACCATTTTCATGGTCGGGATCTTTGAGCAATGGGTTGATCTGTTTGGTGTTCATGCAGGTGACATGCTTCTTTCTTTGGGTCGATGCTCTGGCCAAGACTCTGATGAATGAACTGCAAGAAGAGCATGAAGAATGGTTGCGCATGCTGCCACGAACGGTAGTGACCACAACACGAGCTCCGGAAGAAGAGATGGAGGGCGAAGCACGCACTGGCAGAGAGCTAGCTATTGAGCTTAGGATGTTGAAGAAGAAGGTTAGGAAGCTTGAAGATCAAGCACTACCAATACCCATTTGCAAATACTTTTGTGCATTTGTAGGTATGGTAATCGCACTGGTTGTAATGTTGAAAATGTATGGAAAGGCATGAATTATGGAGGAATTTGTAATCTTGAAATTGTATGAGAAATTCACCTAGTTTAAATGTTGGTCAAAGTTGTTTAAATGTTGAAAAAAGAGAAGAAGTGACCAAAATTTAAATATGTTGAAAAAAGGAGAAGAAATGAGGAATTAAGAAACTTTTGATCAATGAAATGCAGCTCTCTGCTCTGCCTTTCTGTCAAAAAAAAGATTGCTCTTGGACCAAATTCAGAGCGTAGAGCCAAGTGCAGGCTAGACTAATGGGCCAACTGCATCCAATTAGGCCCATTCGGGGGTTCTCTTGCGTATTTTTCTATTTTCTGTTCTGATTTAATTTAGGTAGTAAATCATAATGCTGAAACTTTTTGTGGAAGCTAATTGAATTGTTCCAGAGCCAAACAATTAAGGTTAGAAATTTTTTGGAGCTGTTAATTAATCCAATTCAAATACACCGTGATTTAAATCAAAGACCAAAATATCATGGAAAATGTGCCTCAGCTCTGGTAGAGGTTTACACCTCGTTCCAAAATAAATGAACATTTTTTAAGGGCATTGCATTGAGAGAAAAATAATTTGTCTAAAAAAATGAAGGGTGGAAAATGCACAAAAAATTGGTGCGGCTGGGGACTCGAACCCAGGACCGCGTGGGTTTGTGGTGTTTAGGGCTGCGCTGGTAACCGCTAGGACAGATGGCAAGACTTTGACATGGGTAGGGAAGGAAGGTATACATAGTGAGACTGTGAAATTTGTCAAAAAAAATAGTGAGACCGTGAATGTTTGCACACGCGTGAGAGTGGTTTTCCTTTGTTTTGCACTGAAATTCTGGAGGGTTGGAAGGTTGAAAACATATGTTTGCACTGCCACATGATTTTGGTTAGAGTGACACTTGGTTTAGGGTTAGAGTGGCACTTGGTTTAAGATTTAAAGGGAATAAATTTGCATGTTAGTTCATGACTTATTTTTTTGAATGAAACAGAGGGCTTCTCACCCCCTCTGAATTTCATTAGGGTTTTCATCACAAGTTCTCGAACTTCATGACTTGGTTTAGGGAAGAAATGATATGTTTGAGCACGGACATTTTTTAACACACATAATAAACCCTAATAACTTAGATAATATGCAACACACCGTACCATTACAATAATAAGTTCACGGACACATGACGAAACATGACACGACATGACACGACATAGAAAAGCAACAAAATAAAAAACGAAACATGACGGGCTTGACTCCGGGCTTGAACATCTTCTTCTTGACCCCCTTCTCCACCTTGGCCGCGCACGCCCCTTCAACACCATCTTCATCTTCACACCTCCTCCTCCTCCTCGTAGGGAAGGGAGTGCATCTGGCCTGGAATGGGGAAGATGCTCTCGTAGTTGGTGTAGATGTTGTAGACGGTGAAGAAGATGGCCTCACAGCCGCGCCAAAAGACTTGGCCGAGGAGCTCGCGCGCGTCAAACGGGTTGGTGAAGGTGACTGTGAGCAATAGGAGGATGCCGCCGCGGTCACGAACTTCGTTGAGGGTGAACATCCTCGGCGAGCCCCGTGGGAGGTGGGCATAGCCAGCTCCGAGGAAGGCGCGGGTGAGTTCGACGGAACCCCTCCACCTTGAAATAGCCCACACACGGAGCTCCCTCTCCACGAGCACGCCCGGTGGGTAGCGCAGCTCCAGCACGACAGGCGGACGGTTGAAGGTCGGCCCGTTGAACTACATCTTCACTTGGTCTCGCTTGGGGAGGGCTCGGTCGCTTGGATGTTTGAAGTTGGAGAGAATGGATCGGATCTGGCTTGTGGGTGGGAGAGAAAGAGAGGCACCCCATTTAGAGGCCTGTGGATGGAAGAGGAAGAGATAAAGGATGAGAATGGTGCGTGTGTGAATCTGGACGCGTGTGTGTGTATCCGGACGCGCGTGTGTATGCATTACGTTTTGCACTCTTAAATTCTTGCACGAAAACGATGCATGGGGCGCGTGCGTGCATCTGAATCACTGCATAACTCTTTGATTTGACGATGCATATGACTCGCTAGAAGGAAATATGCCCTAGAGGCAATAATAAAGTTATTATTTATTTCCTTATTTCATGATAAATGTTTATTCTTCATGCTAGAATTGTATTAACCGGAAACATAATACATGTGTGAATACATAGACAAACAAAGTGTCACTAGTATGTCTCTACTTGACTAGCTCGTTAATCAAAGATGGTTATGTTTCCTAACCATAGACAAAGAGTTGTTATTTGATTAACGGGATCACATCATTAGGAGAATGATGTGATTGACTTGACCCATTCCGTTAGCTTAGCACTTGATCGTTTAGTATGTTGCTATTGCTTTCTTCATGACTTATACATGTTCCTATGACTATGAGATTATGCAACTCCCGTTTACCGGAGGAACACTTTGTGTGCTACCAAATGTCACAATGTAACTGGGTGATTATAAAGGAGCTCTATAGGTGTCTCCAAAGGTACATGTTGGGTTGGCGTATTTCGAGATTAGGATTTGTCACTCCGATTGTCGGAGAGGTATCTCCGGGCCCTCTCGGTAATGCACATCACATAAGCCATGCAAGCATTGCAACTAATGAGTTAGTTGCGAGATGATGTATTACGAAACGAGTAAAGAGACTTGCCGGTAACGAGATTGAACTAGGTATTGAGATACCGACGATCGAATCTCGGGCAAGTAACATACCGATGACAAAGGGAACAACATATGTTGTTATGCGGTCTGACCGATAAAGATCTTCATAGAATATGTGGGAGCCAATATGAGCATCCAGGTTCCGCTATTGGTTATTGACCGGAGACGTGTCTCGGTCATGTCTACATTGTTCTCGAACCCGTAGGGTCCGCACGCTTAAGGTTTCGATGACAGTTATATTATGAGTTTATAAGTTTTGATGTACCGAAGGAGTTCGGAGTCCCGGATGAGATCGGGGACATGACAAGGAGTCTCGAAATGGTCGAGACGTAAAGATCGATACATTGGACGACTATATTCGGACATCGGAAAGGTTCCGAGTGGTTCGGGTATTTTTTGGAGTACCGGGGAGTTACGGGAATACGGGAGAAGAAGTATATGGGCCTTATTGGGCTTTAGGGGAGAGGGAGAGGCAGGCCGCGCGCCCCCCAAGGCCTAGTTCAAATTGGACTAGGGGGAGGGGCTGCGCCCCCTCCTTCCTTCTCTTCCCTCTTCCCCTTCCTTGTCTCCTACTCCTACTACATGGAAGGACTCCTAGTTGGACTAGGAAAGGGGGAATCCTACTCCCGGTGGGAGTAGGACTCCCCTAGGGCGCGCCATAGAGAGGGACGGCCCTCCCCTCCTCCACTCCTTTATATACGGGGGCAGGGGGCACCCCATAGACACACAAGTTGATCCACATGATCATTTTCTTAGCCGTGTGCGGTGCCCCCTTCCACCATAATCCTCGATAATATTGTAGCGGTGCTTAGGCGAAGCCCTGCGATAGTAGAACATCAAGATCGTCACCACGCCGTCGTGCTGACGGAACTCTTCCCCGACACTTTGCTGGATCGGAGTCCGGGGATCGTCATCGAGCTGAACGTGTGCTAAAACTCGGAGGTGCCATAGTTTCGGTGCTTGATCGGTCGGGCCGTGAAGACGTACGACTACATCAACCGCGTTGTGCTTACGCTTCCGCTGTCGGTTTACGAGGGTACGTAGACAACACTCTCCCCTCTCGTTGCTATGCATCACCATGATATTGCGTGTGCGTAGGAAATTTTTGAAATTACTACGTTCCCCAACAGTGGCATCCGAGCCTAGGTTTTATGTGTTGATGTTATATGCATGAGTAGAACACAAGTGAGTTGTGGGCAATATAAGTCATACTACTTACCAGCATGTCATACTTTGGTTCGGCGGTATTGTTGGATGAAGCGGCCCGGACCGACATTACGCGTACGCTTACGCGAGACCAGTTCTCCCGACGTGCTTTGCACAAAGGTGGCTAGCGGGTGACAGTTTCTCCAACTTTAGTTGAACCGAGTGTGGCTACGCCCGGTCCTTGCGAAGGTTAAAACAACACCAACTTGACAAACTATCATTGTGGTTTTTATGCGTAGGTAAGATTGGTTCTTGCTTAAGCCCGTAGCAGCCACGTAAAACTTGCAACAACAAAGTAGAGGACGTCTAACTTGTTTTTGCAGGGCATGTTGTGATGTGATATGGTCAAGACATGATGCTAAATTTTATTGTATGAGATGATTATGTTTTGTAACCAAGTTATTGGCAACTGGCAGGAGCCATATGGTTGTCGCTTTATTGTATGCAATGCAATTGCGCTGTAATGCTTTACTTTATCACTAAGCGGTAGCGACAGTCGTGGAAGCATAAGATTGGCGAGACGACAATGATGCTACGATGGTGATCAAGGTGTCGCGCCGGTGACGATGGTGATCACGACGGTGCTTCGAAGATGGAGATCATAAGCACAAGATGATGATGGCCATATCATATCACTTATATTGATTGCATGTGATCTTTATCTTTTATGCATCTTATCTTGCTGTGATTGACGGTAGCATTTTAAGATGATCTCTCAATAATTATCAAGAAGTGTTCTCCCTGAGTATGCACCATTGCGAAAGTTCTTCGTGCTGAGACACCACGTGATGATCGGGTGTGATAGGCTCTATGTTCAAATACAACGGGTGCAAAATAGTTGCACACGCGGAATACACAGGTTATACTTGACGATCCAAGCATATACAGATATGGCCTCGGAACACGGAGACCGAAAGGTCGAGCGTGAATCATATAGTAGATATGATCAACATAGTGATGTTCACCAATGAAACTACTCCATCTCACGTGATGATCGGACATGGTTTAGTTGATTTGGATCACGTAATCACTTAGAGGATTAGAGGGATGTCTATCTAAGTGGGAGTTCTGAAGTAATATGATTAATTGAACTTAAATTTATCATGAACTTAGTCCTGGTAGTATTTTGCAAATTATGTTGTAGATCAATAGCTCGCGTTGTTGCTTCCCTGTGTTTATTTTGATATGTTCCTAGAGAAAATTGTGTTGAAAGATGTTAGTAGCAATGATGCGGATTGGATCCGTGATCTGAGGTTTATCCTCATTGCTGCACAGAAGAATTATGTCCTTGATGCACCGCTAGGTGAAGACCTATTGCAGGAGCAGATGCAGACGTTATGAACGTTTGGCTAGATCAATATGATGACTACTTGATAGTTTAGTGCACCATGCTTAATGGCTTAGAATCGGGACTTCAAAGACGTTTTGAACGTCATGGACCATATGAGATGTTCCAGGAGTTGAAGTTAATATTTCAAGCAAATACCCGAGTTGAGAGATATGAAGTCTCCAGCAAGTTCTATAGCTAAAAGATGGAGGAGAATCGCTCAACTAGTGAGCATGTGCTCAGATTGTCTAGGTACTACAATCGCTTGAATCAAGTGGGAGTTAATCTTCCAGATAAGATAGTGATTGACAGAATTCTCTAGTCACCATCACCAAGTTAGTAGAACTTCGTGATGAACTATAGTATGCAAGGGATGACGAAAACGATTCCCAAGCTCTTCATGATGAAATCGATGAAGGTAGAAATCAAGAAAGAGCATCAAGTGTTGATGGTTGACAAGATCACTAGTTTCAAGAAAAGGGCAAAGGAAAAAAAGGGGAACTTCAAGAAGAACAGCAAGCAAGTTGCTGCTCAAGTGAAGAAGCCCAAGTCTGGTCCTAAGCCTGAGACTAAGTGCTTCTACTGCAAAGGGACTGGTCACTGGAAGCGGAACTACCCCAAGTGATTGGCGGATAAGAAGGATGGCAAAGTGAACATAAGTATATTTGATATACATATTGTTGGGTTTCGTAGTAATTTCAAAAAATTTCCTACGCACACGCAAGATCATGGTGATGCATAGCAACGAGAGGGGAAGAGTGTGATCTACGTACCCTTTGTAGATCGACAATGGAAGCATTAACTTGGTTGATGTAGTCGTACGTCTTCACGGCCCGACCGATCAAGCACCGAAACTACGACACCTCCGAGTTCTAGCACAGGTTCAGCTCGATGACGATCCCCGGACTCCGATCCAGCAAAGTGTCGGGGAAGAGTTCCGTCAGCACGACGGCGTGGTGACGATCTTGATGTACTACTGTCGCAGGGCTTCGCCTAAGCACCGCTACAATATTATCGAGGTGGAATATGGTGGAAGGGGGCACCGCACATGGCTAAGGAACGATCGTGAAGATCAACTCGTGTGTCTAGGGGTGCCCTCTGCCCCCGTATATAAAGGATCAAGGGGAGGAGGCCGGCCGGCCTTCTATGGCGCGCCAAGGAGGAGTCCTCCTCCTAGTAGGAGTAGGACTCCTACTAGGAGGGGGAAAGAAGTGGGGAGGGAGAGGGAAAGGGGGGCGCCGCCCCCCCTCTCCTAGTCCAATTCGGACCAGGAGGGGAGGAGGCGCGCGGCCCACCTCTGGCAGCCCCTCTCTCTCTCCACTAAGGCCCATATGGCCCATTACTTCTCCCGGGGGGGGGGGTCCGGTAACCCTCCGACTCTCCGGTTTTCTCCGAAATCACCCGAAACACTTCCAGTTTCTGAATATAGCCGTCCAATATATCAATCTTTATGTCTCGACCATTTCGAGACTCCTCGTCATGTCCGTGATCACATCCGGGACTCCGAACTAACTTTGGTACATCAAAACTCATAAACTCATAATATAACTATCATTGAAACCTTAAGCGTGCGGACCCTACGGGTTCGAGAACAATGTAGACATGACCGAGACACGTCTCCGGTCAATAACCAATAGCGGAACCTGGATGCTCATATTGGCTCCTACATATTCTACAAAGATCTTTATCGGTCAGACCGCATAACAACATACCTTGTTCCCTTTGTCATCGGTATGTTACTTGCCCGAGATTCGATCGTCGGTATCCTATACCTAGTTCAATCTCATTACCGGCAAGTCTCTTTACTCGTTCTGTAATACATCATCCCGCAACTAACTCATTAGTTGGAATGCTTGCAAGGCTTAAGTGATGTGCATTACCGAGAGGGCCCAGAGATACCTCTCCGACAATCGGAGTGACAAATCCTAATCTCGAAATACGCCAACCCAACATGTACCTTTGGAGACACCTGTAGAGCTCCTTTATAATCACCCAGTTACGTTGTGACGTTTGGTAGCACACAAAGTGTTCCTCTGGTAAACGGGAGTTGCATAATCTCATAGTCATAGGAACATGTATAAGTCATGAATAAAGCAATAACAACACACTAAACGATCAGGTGCTAAGCTAATGGAATGGGTCATGTCAATCAGATCATTCACCTAATGATGTGATCCCGTTAATCAAATAACAACTCCTTGTTCATGGTTAGTAAACATAACCATCTTTGATTAACGAGCTAGTCAAGTAGAGGCATACTAGTGACACTCTGTTTGTCTATGTATTCACACATGTATTATGTTTCCGGTTAATACAATTCTAGCATGAATAATAAACTTTTATCATGATATAAGGAAATAAATAATAACTTTATTATTGCCTCTAGGGCATATTTCCTTCAGTCTCCCACTTGCACTAGAGTCAATAATCTAGATTACACAGTAATGATTCTAACACCCATCGAGCCTTGGTGCTGATCATGTTTTGCTCGTGGAAGAGGCTTAGTCAACGGGTCTGCAACATTCAGATCCGTATGTATCTTGCAAATCTCTATGTCTCCCACCTGGACTAGATCCCGGATGGAATTGAAGCGTCTCTTGATGTGCTTGGTTCTCTTGTGAAATCTGGATTCCTTCGCCAAGGCAATTGCACCAGTATTGTCACAAAAGATTTTCATTGGACCCGATGCACTAGGTATGACACCTAGATCGGATATGAACTCCTTCATCCAGACTCCATCATTCGCTGCTTCTGAAGCAGCTATGTATTCCGCTTCACACGTAGATCCCGCCACGACGCTCTGTTTAGAACTGCACCAACTGACAGCTCCACCGTTTAATGTAAACACGTATCCGGTTTGCGATTTAGAATCGTCCGGATCAATGTCAAAGCTTCCATCAACGTAACCGTTTACGATGAGCTCTTTGTCACCTCCATATACGAGAAACATATCCTTAGTCCTTTTCAGGTACTTCAGGATGTTCTTGACCGCTGTCCAGTGATCCACTCCTAGATTACTTTGGTACCTCCCTGCTAGACTTATAGCAAGGCACACATCAGGTCTGGTACACAGCATTGCATACATGATAGAGCCTATGGCTGAAGCATAGGGAACATCTTTCATTTTCTCTCTATCTTCTGCAGTGGTCGGGCATTGAGTCTGACTCAACTTCACACCTTGTAACACAGGCAAGAACCCTTTCTTTGCTTGATCCATTTTGAACTTCTTCAAAATCTTGTCAAGGTATGTGCTTTGTGAAAGTCCAATTAAACGTCTTGATCTATCTCTATATATCTTTATGCCTAATATGTAGGCAGCTTTACCGAGGTCTTTCATTGAAAAACCCTTATTCAAGTATCCCTTTATGCTATCCAGAAGTTCTATGTCATTTCCAATCAGTAATATGTCATCCACATATAATATCAGAAATGCTACAGAGCTCCCACTCACTTTCTTGTAAATACAGGCTTCTCCAAAAGTCTGTATAAAACCAAATGCTTTGATCACACTATCAAAGCATTTATTCCAACTCCGAGAGGCTCGCACCAGTCCATAAATGGATCGCTGGAGCTTGCACACTTTGTTAGCTCCCTTTGGATCGACAAAACCTTCCGGTTGCATCATATACAACTCTTCTTCCAGAAATCCATTCAGGAATGCAGTTTTGACATCCATCTGCCAAATTTCATAATCATAAAATGCGGCAATTGCTAACATGATTCGGACAGACTTAAGCATCGCTACGGGTGAGAAGGTCTCATCGTATTCAACCCCTTGAACTTGCCGAAACCCTTTTGTGACAAGTCGAGCTTTGTAAATAGTAATATTACCGTCGGCGTCAGTCTTCTTCTTGAAGATCCATTTATTCTCAATTGCTTGCCGATCATTGGGCAAGTCAACCAAAGTCCATACTTTGTTCTCATACATGGACCCCATCTCAGATTTCATGGCTTCAAGCCATTTTGCGGAATCTGGGCTCACCATCGCTTCTTCATAGTTTGTAGGTTCATCACGATCTAGTAGCATGACTTCCAGAACAGGATTACCGTACCACTCTGGTGCGGATCTCACTCTGGTTAATCTACGAGGTTCAGTAGTATCTTGTTCTGAAGTTTCATGATCTTTATCATTAGCTTCCTCACTAATTGGTGTTGGTGTCACAGAAACAGTTTTCTGTGATGCACTATTTTCCAATAAGGGAGCAGGTACAGTTACCTCGTCAAGTTCTACTTTCCTCCCACTCACTTCTTTCGAGAGAAACTCCTTCTCCAGAAAGTTTCCGAACTTAGCAACAAAAGTCTTGCCTTCGGATCTGTGATAGAAGGTGTATCCAATAGTCTCCTTTGGATATCCTATGAAGACACATTTCTCCGATTTGGGTTCAAGCTTATCAGGTTGAAGCTTTTTCACATAAGCATCGCAGCCCCAAACTTTCAGAAACGACAACTTTGGTTTCTTGCCAAACCATAGTTCATAAGGGGTCGTCTCAACGGATTTTGATGGTGCCCTATTTAACGTGAATGCGGCCGTCTCTAGAGCGTATCCCCAAAACGATAGCGGTAAATCAGTAAGAGACATCATAGATCGCACCATATCTAATAAAGTGCGATTACGATGTTCGGACACACCATTATGCTATGGTGTTCCGGGTGGCGTGAGTTGCGAAACTATTCCACAATTTTTCAAATGTATACCAAACTCGTAACTCAAATATTCTCCTCCACGATCAGATCTTAGAAACTTTATTTTCTTGTTACGATGATTTTCAGCTTCACTCTGAAATTCTTTGAACTTTTCAAATGTTTCAGACTTATGTTTCATTAAGTAGATATACCCATGTCTGCTTAAGTCATCTGTGAAGATGAGAAAATAACGATATCCGCCACGAGCCAAATATTCATCGGACCACATACATCTGTATGTATGATTTCCAACAAATCTGTTGCTCTCTCCATAGTACCGGAGAACGGCGTTTTAGTCATCTTGCCCATGAGGCACGGTTCGCAAGTACCAAGTGATTCATAATCAAGTGGTTCCAAAAGTCCATCAGTATGGAGTTTCTTCATGCGCTTTACACCGATATGACCTAAACAGCAGTGCCATAAATAAGTTGCACTATCATTATCAACTCTGCATCTTTTGGCTTCAACATTATGAATATGTGTGTCACTACTATCGAGATTCAATAAGAATAGACCATTCTTCAAGGGTGCATGACCATAAAAGATATTACTCATATAAATAGAACAACCATTATTCTCTGATTTAAATGAATAACCGTCTCGCATCAAACAAGATCCAGATATAATGTTCATGCTTAACGCTGGCACCAAATAACAATTATTTAGGTCTAATATTAATCCCAAAGGTAGATGTAGAGGTAGCGCGCCGACTGCGATCACATCGACTTTGGAACCGTTTCCCACGCGCATCGTCACCTCGTCCTTAGCCAATCTTCGCTTAATCCGTAGTCCCTGTTTTGAGTTGCAAATATTAGCAACAGAACCAGTATCAAATACCCAGGTGCTACTGCAAGCATTAGTAAGGTACACATCAATAACATGTATATCACATATACCTTTGTTCACCTTGCCATCCTTCTTATCCGCCAAATACTTGGGGCAGTTCCGCTTCCAGTGACCAGTCTGCTTGCAGTAGAAGCACTCAGTTTCAGGCTTAGGTCCAGACTTGGGTTTCTTCTCTTGAGCAGCAACTTGCTTGCTGTTCTTCTTGAAGTTCCCCTTCTTCTTCCCTTTGCCCTTTTTCTTGAAACTAGTGGCCTTGTTGACCATCAACACTTGATGCTCCTTTTTGATTTCTACCTCCGCAGCTTTCAGCATTGCGAAGAGCTCGAGAATAGTCTTATTTATCCCTTGCATATTATAGTTCATCACGAAGCTCTTGTAGCTTGGTGGCAGTGATTGGAGAATTCTGTCAATGATGCAATCATCTGGAAGATTAACTCCCATTTGTATCAAGTGATTATTATACCCAGACATTTTGAGTATATGCTCACTGACAGAACTGTTCTCCTCCATCTTGCAGCTATAGAACTTATTGGAGACTTCATATCTCTCAATCCGGGCATTTTCTTGAAATATTAACTTCAACTCCTGGAACATCTCATATGCTCCATGACGTTCAAAACGTCGTTGAAGTCCCGGTTCTAAGCCGTAAATCATGGCACACTGAACTATCGAGTAGTCATCAGCTTTGCTCTGCCAGACATTCACAACATCTGGTGTTGCTCCAGCAGCAGGCCTGGCACCCAGCGGTGCTTCCAGGACGTAATTCTTCTGTGCAGCAATGAGGATAATCCTCAAGTTACGGACCCAGTCCGTGTAATTGCTACCATCATCTTTCAACTTTGCTTTCTCAAGGAACGCATTAAAATTCAACGGAACAACAACACGAGCCATTTATCTACAATCATACATAAACAAGCAAGATACTATCAGGTACTAAGTTCATGATAAATTTAGGTTCAATTAATCATATTACTTAAGAACTCCCACTTAGATAGACATCCCTCTAATCCTCTAAGTGATTACGTGATCCAAATCAACTAAACCATGTCCGATCATCACGTGAGATGGAGTAGTTTCATTGGTGAACATCACTATGTTGATCATATCTACTATATGATTCACGCTCGACCTTTCGGTCTCCATGTTCCGAGGCCATATCTGTATATGCTTGGCTCGTCAAGTATAACCTGAGTATTCCGCGTGTGCAACTGTTTTGCACCCGTTGTATTTGAACGTAGAGCCTATCACACCCGATCATCACGTGGTGTCTCAGCACGAAGAACTTTCGCAATGGTGCATACTCAGGGAGAACACTTCTTGATAATTTAGTGAGAGATCATCTTATAATGCTACCGTCAATCAAAGCAAGATAAGATGCATAAAAGATAAACATCACATGCAATCAATATAAGTGATATGATATGGCCATCATCATCTTGTGCTTGTGATCTCCATCTCCGAAGCACCGTCGTGATCACCATCATCACCGGCGCGACACCTTGATATCCATCGTAGCATCGTTTGTCGTCTTGCCAATCTTATGCTTCCACGACTATCGCTACCGCTTAGTGATAAAGTAAAGCATTACAGCACAGTTGCATTGCATACAATAAAGCGACAACCATATGGCTCCTGCCAGTTGCCGATAACTCGGTTACAAAACATGGTCATCTCATACAATAAAATTTAGCATCATGTCTTGACCATATCACATCACAACATGCCCTGCAAAAACAAGTTATACGTCCTCTACTTTGTTGTTGCAAGTTTTACGTGGCTGCTACGGGCTTAAGTAAGAACCAATCTTACCTACGCATCAAAACCACAACGATAGTTTGTCAAGTTGGTGCTGTTTTAACCTTCGCAAGGACCGGGCGTAGCCACACTCGGTTCAACTAAAGTTGGAGAAACTGTCACCCGCAAGCCACCTATGTGCAAAGCACGTCGGGAGAACCGGTCTCGCGTAAGCGTACGCGTAATGTCGGTCCGGGCCACTTCGTCCAACAATACCGCCGAACCAAAGTATGACATGCTGGTAAGCAGTATGACTTATATCGCCCACAACTCACTTGCGTTCTACTCGTGCATATAACATCAACATATAAAACCTAGGCTCGGATGCCACTGTTGGGTTTCGTAGTAATTTCAAAAAATTTCCTACGCACACGCAAGATCATGGTGATGCATAGCAACGAGAGGGGAAGAGTGTGATCTACGTACCCTTTGTAGATCGACAACGGAAGCGTTAACTTGGTTGATGTAGTCGTACGTCTTCACGGCCCGACCGATCAAGCACCGAAACTATGACACCTCCGAGTTCTAGCACACGTTCAGCTCGATGACGATCCCCGGACTCCGATCCAGCAAAGTGTCAGGGAAGAGTTCCGTCAGCAGGACGGCATGGTGATGATCTTGATGTACTACTGTCGCAGGGCTTCGCCTAAGCACCGCTACAATATTATCGAGGTGGAATATGGTGGAAGGGGGCACCGCACACGGCTAAGGAACGATCGTGAAGATCAACTTGTGTGTCTAGGGGTGCCCTCTGCCCCCGTATATAAAGGATCAAGGGGAGGAGGCCGGCCGGCCTTCTATGGCGCGCCAAGGAGTCCTCCTCCTCCTAGTAGGAGTAGGACTCCTACTAGGAGGGGGAAAGAACTGGGGAGGGAGAGGGAAAGGGGGGCGCCGCCCCCCTCTCCTAGTCCAATTCGGACCAGGGGGGAGGAGGCGCGCGGCCCACCTCTGGCAGCCCCTCTCTCTCTCCACTAAGGCCCATATGGCCCATTACTTCTCCGGGGGGGTTCCGGTAACCCTCCGGCTCTCCGGTTTTCTCCGAAATCACCCGGAACACTTCCGGTGTCTGAATATAGCCGTCCAATATATCAATCTTTATGTCTCGACCATTTCGAGAATCCTCGTCATGTCCGTGATCACTTCCGGGACTCCGAACTAACTTTGGTACATCAAAACTCATAAACTCATAATATAACTGTCATCGAAACCTTAAGCGTGCGGACCCTACGGGTTCGAGAACAATGTAGACATGACCGAGACACGTCTCCGGTCAATAACCAATAGCGGAACCTGGATGCTCATATTGGCTCCTACATATTCTACAAAGATCTTTATCGGTCAGACCGCATAACAACATACGTTATTCCCTTTGTCATCGGTATGTTACTTGCCCGAGATTCGATCGTCGGTATCCTATACCTAGTTCAATCTCGTTACCGGCAAGTCTCTTTACTCGTTCTGTAATACATCATCCCGCAACTAACTCATTAGTTGCAATGCTTGCAAGGCTTAAGTGATGTGCATTACCGAGAGGGCCCAGAGATACCTCTCCGACAATCGGAGTGACAAATCCTAATCTCGAAATACGCCAACCCAACATGTACCTTTGGAGACACCTGTAGAGCTCCTTTATAATCACCCAGTTACGTTGTGACGTTTGGTAGCACACAAAGTGTTCCTCTGGTAAACGGGAGTTGCATAATCTCATAGTCATAGGAACATGTATAAGTCATGAAGAAAGCAATAGCAACACACTAAACGATCAGGTGCTAAGCTAATGGAATGGGTCATGTCAATCAGATCATTTACCTAATGATGTGATCCCGTTAATCAAATAACAACTCCTTGTTCATGGTTAGGAAACATAACCATCTTTGATTAACGAGCTAGTCAAGTAGAGGCATACTAGTGACACTCTGTTTGTCTATGTATTCACACATGTATTATGTTTCCGGTTAATACAATTCTAGCATGAATAATAAACTTTTATCATGATATAAGGAAATAAATAATAACTTTATTATTGCCTCTAGGGCATATTTCCTTCACATATTATTGATGTGTACTTTACTAGTGTTTATAGCAACCCCTCAGTATTTGATACTAGTTCAGTTGCTAAGATTAGTAACTCGAAACGGAGTTGCAGAATAAACAGAGACTAGTTAAGGGTGAAGTGACGATGTGTATTGGAAGTGGTTCCAAGATTGATATGATCATCATCGCACACTCCCTATACTTTCGGGATTAATATTGAACCTAAATAAGTGTTATTAGTGTTTGCGTTGAGCATAAATATGATTTGATCATGTTTATTGTAATACGGTTATTCATTTAAGTAAGAGAATAAATTGTTGTTCTGTTTACATGAATAAAACCTCATATGGTTACACACCCAATGAAAATAGTTCATTGGATCTCGATCGTAGTGATACACATAATCATAATATTGAAACCAAAAGATGCAAAGTTAATAATGATAGTGCAACTTATTTGTAGCACTGCCGTTTAGGTCATATTGGTGCAAAGGGCATGAAGAAACTCCATACTGATGGGCTTTTGGAACCACTTGATTATGAATCAGTTGATGCTTGCGAACCATGCCTCATGGGCAAGATGACCAAGACTCCGTTCTTCGGAAAAATGGAGCGAGCAACAGATTTGTTGGAAATCATACATACTGATGTATGTGGTCCGATGAATATTGAGGCTCGCGACAGGTATCATTTTTTTCTGATCTTCACAGATGATTTGAGAAGATATGAGTATATCTACTTGATGAAACATAAGTCTGAAACATTTGAAAAGTTCAAATAATTTCAGGGTGAAGTGGAGAAAAATATTTGAGTTACGAGTTTGGTCTTCAATTAAAACATTGTGGAATAGTTTCACAAACTCATGCCACCTGGAACACCACAACATAATGGTGTGTACGATCGTCATAACCGTACTTTATTGGATATAGTGCAATCTATGATGTCCCTTACCGATCTACCACTATCGTTTTGGGGTTATGCATTAGAGACAACTGCATTCACGTTAAAAGGGCACCATCTAAATCCGTTGAGACGACACAATCTGAATTATGGTTTGGCAAGAAACCAAAGTTGTCGTTTCTTAAAGTTTTGGGTTGTGATGCTTATGTGAAAAAGTTTCATCCTGATAAGCTCAAACCCAAATCGGAGAAATATGTCTTCATAGGATACCCAAAGGAGACTGTTGGGTACACCTTCTATCACAGATCCGAAGTCAAGACAATCGTTGCTAAGAATGTATCCTTTCTAGAGAAGGAGTTTCTCTCGAAAGAAGTGAGTGGGAGGAAAGTAGAAAACTGTTGGAAATATGCCCTAGAGGCAATAATAAATAAGTTATTATTATATTTCTTTGTTCATGATAATAGTCTTTTATTCATGCTATAACTGTATTATCCGGAAATCGTAATACACGTGTGAATACATAGACCACAATATGTCCCTAGTGAGCCTCTAGTTGACTAGCTCGTTGTGATCAACAGATAGTCATGGTTTCCTGGCTATGGACATTGGATGTCATTGATAACGGGATCACATCATTAGGAGAATGATGTGATGGACAAGACCCAATCCTAAGCATAGCACAAAGATCGTGTAGTTCGTTTGCTAGAGCTTTGCCAATGTCAAGTATCTCTTCCTTTGACCATGAGATCGTGTAACTCCTGGATACCGTAGGAGTGCTTTGGGTGTATCAAACGTCACAACGTAACTGGGTGACTATAAAGGTGCACTACAGGTATCTCCGAAAGTATCTATTGTTTTATGCGGATCGAGACTGGGATTTGTCACTCCGTGTAAACGGAGAGGTATCTCTGGGCCCACTCGGTAGGACATCATCATATGCGCAATGTGACCAAGGAGTTGATCACGGGATGATGTGTTACGGAACGAGTAAAGTGACTTGCCGGTAACGAGATTGAACAAGGTATCGGTATACCGACGATCGAATCTCGGGCAAGTAACATACCGATAGACAAAGGGAATTGTATACGGGATCGATTGAGTCCTTGACATCGTGGTTCATCCGATGAGATCATCGTGGAACATGTGGGAGCCAACATGGGTATCCAGATCCCGCTGTTGGTTATTGACCGGAGAACGTCTCGGTCATGTCTGCATGTCTCCCGAACCCGTAGGGTCTACACACTTAAGGTTCGATGACGCTAGGGTTATAAAGGAAGCTTGTATGTGGTTACCGAATGTTGTTCGGAGTCCCGGATGAGATCCCGGACGTCACGAGGAGTTCCGGAATGGTCCGGAGGTAAAGATTTATATATAGGAAGTCCTGTTTCGGCCATCGGGACAAGTTTCGGGGTCATCGGTATTGTACCGGGACCACCGGAAGGGTCCCGGGGGCCCACCGGGTGGGGCCACCTGCCCCGGGGGGCCACATGGGCTGTAGGGGGTGCGCCTTGGCCTACATGGGCCAAGGGCACCAGCCCCAAGAGGCCCATGCGCAAGGAAACTTGGGGAGGGAAGAGTCCTCAAGGGGGAAGGCACCTCCGAGGTGCCTTGGGGAGGATGGACTCCTCCCCATCCTTAGCCGCACCCCTTCCTTGGAGGAGGGGGCAAGGCTGCGCCCTCCCCCTCTCCCTTGGCCCTATATATAGTGGGGAAAAGGAGGAGCAATCAGACCTAAGGCCTTTGGTTGCCTCCCTCTCCCTCCCGTGACACATCTCCTCTCCCGTAGGTGCTCGGCGAAGCCCTGCAGGATTGCCACGCTCCTCCACCACCACCACGCCGTTGTGCTGCTGTTGGATGGAGTCTTCCTCAACCTCTCCCTCTCTCCTTGCTGGATCAAGGCGTGGGAGACGTCACCGGGCTGTACGTGTGTTGAACGCGGAGGTGCCGTCCGTTCGGCACTTGATCATCGGTGATCTGAATCACGACGAGTACGACTCCATCAACCCCGTTCACTTGAACGCTTCCGCTTAGCGATCTACAAGGGTATGTAGATGCACTCTCCCTTTCTACTCGTTGCTGGTCTCTCCATAGATAGATCTTGGTGTTTCGTAGGAAAATTTTTGAATTTCTGCTACGTTCCCCAACAGTGGCATCATGAGCTAGGTCTATTGCGTAGATTCTATGCACGAGTAGAACACAAAGTAGTTGTGGGCGTTGATTTTGTTCAATATGCTTGCCGTTACTAGTCTTATCTTGATTCGGCGGCATCGTGGGATGAAGCGGCCCGGACCGACCTTACACGTACTCTTACGTGAGACTGGTTCCACCGACTGACATGCACTAGATGCATAAGGTGGCTGGCGGGTGTCTGTCTCTCCCACTTTAGTCGGATCGGATTCGATGAAAAGGGTCCTTATGAAGGGTAAATAGCAATTGGCATATCACGTTGTGGTTCATGCGTAGGTAAGAAACGTTCTTGCTAGAAACCCATAGCAGCCACGTAAAACATGCAAACAACAATTAGAGGACGTCTAACTTGTTTTTGCAGGGTATGCTATGTGATGTGATATGGCCAAAGGATGTGATGAATGATATATGTGATGTATGAGATTGATCATGTTCTTGTAATAGGATTCACGACTTGCATGTCGATGAGTATGACAACCGGCAGGAGCCATAGGAGTTGTCTTTATTTTTTGTATGACCTGCGTGTCATTGAAGAACGCCATGTAAACTACTTTACTTTATTGCTAAACGCGTTAGTCATAGAAGTAGAAGTAGTCGTTGGCGTGACAACTTCATGAAGACACGATGATGGAGATCATGATGATGGAGATCATGGTGTCATGCCGGTGACAAGATGATCATGGAGCCCCGAAGATGAAGATCAAAGGAGCTATATGATATTGGCCATATCATGTCACTACTCTTATTTGATTGCATGTGATGTTTATCATGTTTATACATCTTATTTGCTTAGAACGACGGTAGTAAATAAGATGATCCCTCATAAAAATTTCAAGAAGTGTTCTCCCCTAACTGTGCACCGTTGCTACAGTTCGTCGTTTCGAAGCACCACGTGATGATCGGGTGTGATAGATTCTTACGTTCACATACAACGGGTGTAAGACAGTTTTACACAGCGAAAACACTTAGGGTTAACTTGACGAGCCTAGCATGTACAGACATGGCCTCGGAACACGGAGACCGAAAGGTCGAGCATGAGTCGTATAGAAGATACGATCAACATGAAGATGTTCACCGATGATGACTAGTCCGTCTCACGTGATGATCGGACACGGCCTAGTTTGACTCGGATCATGTAATCACTTAGATGACTAGAGGGATGTCTATCTGAGTGGGAGTTCATAAGATGAACTTAATTATCCTGAACATAGTCAAAAGACCTTTTGCAAATTATGTCGTAGCTCGCGCTATAGTTCTACTGTTTTAGATATGTTCCTAGAGAAAATTATAGTTGAAAGTTGATAGTAGCGATTATGCGATCAGTAGAAAGCTTATGTCCTTAATGCACCGCTCAGTGTGCTGAACCCCAAACGTTGTCTGTGGTTGTTGCGAACATCTGACATACACGTTTTGATAACTACGTGATAGTTCAGTTAAACGGTTTAGAATTGAGGCACCAAAGACGTTTTCGAAACGTCACGGAACATATGAGATGTTTCGAGGGCTGAAATTGGGATTTCAGGCTCGTGCCCACGTCAAGAGGTATAAGACCTCCGACGATTTTCTTAGCCTGCAAACTAAGGGAGAAAAGCTCAATCGTTGAGCTTGTGCTCAGATTGTCTGAGTACAACAATCACTTGAATCAAGTGGGAGTTGATCTTCCAGATGAAATAGTGATAGTTTCTCCGAAGTCATTACCACCAAGCTGCTAGAGCTTCGTGATGAACTATAACATATCAAGGATAGAGATGATGATCCTTGAGGTATTCGCGTTGTTTGACATCGCGAAAGTAGAAATCAAGAAGGAGCATCAATTGTTGATGGTTGGTGAAACCACTAGTTTCAAGAAGGGCAAGGGAACAAAGGGATACTTCATGAAACGGCAAATCAGCTGCTGCACCAATGAAGAAACCCAAGGTTGAACCCAAACCCGAGACTAAGTGCTTCTGTAATAAGGGGAACAGCCACTAGAGCAGAATTACCCTAGATACTTGGTAGATGAGAAGGCTGGCAAAGTCGATAGAAGTATATTGGATATACATTATGTTAATGTGTACTTTACTAGTACTCCTAGTAGCACCAGGGTATTGGATACCGGTTCGGTTGCTAAGTGTTAGTAACTCGAAATAAAAGCTACGGAATAAACGGAGACTAGCTAAAGGTGAGCCGACGATATGTGTTGGAAGCATTTCCAAGTTTGATGTGATCAAACATCGCACGCTCCCTCTACCATCAAGATTAGTATTAAACCTGAATAATTGTCATTTGGTGCTTGCGTTGAGCATAGACATGATTGGATTATGTCTATCGCAATACGGTTATTCATTTAAAGAGAATAATGGTTACTCTATTTATTTGAATAAAACCTTCAATGGTCTTGCACCTAAAGGAATGGTTTATTGAATCTCGATCGTAGTGATACACATTTTCATGCCAAAAGATATAACATAGTAATGATAGTACCACTTACTTGTGGCACTGCCATGTAAGTCATAATGGTATAAAACGCATGAAGAAGCTCCATGTTGATGGATCTTTGGACTCACTCGTTTTTGAAAAGTTTGAGACATGCTAACCATGTCTATTGGTGTATATGCATGAAGAAACTCCATGCAAATGGATAGTTCGGACTCACTTGATTTTGAATCACTTGAGATATGCAAATCATACCACATAGGCAATATGACTGAAAAGCCTCGGTTTCAATAAGATGGAACAAGATAGCAACTTATTGGAAGTAACACATTTTGATGTGTGCAGTCCAATGAGTGCTGAGGCATGCAGTGAATATCGTTATGTTCTTACTTCACAGATGATTCGAGTAGATGTTGAGAATATTTACTTGATGAAACACAAGTCTGAATTATTGAATGGTTCAAGTAATTTCAGAGTGAAGTAGAAGATCATTGTGACAAGAGGATAAAATGTCTATGATATGATCATAGAGATGAATATCTGAGTTACGAGTTTTGGCACACAATTAAGACATTGTGGAAATTGTTTCGCAATTAATACCGCCTGGAACACCATAATGTGATGGTGTGTCCGAACATCATAGTTGCACCCTATTGGATATGGTGCGTACCATGATGTCTCTTATCGAATTACCACTATCGTTCATGGGTTAGGCATTAGAGACAACCACATTCACTTTAAATAGGGCACCACGTAATTCCGTTGAGATGACACCGTATGAATTATGGTTTAGAGAAACCTAAGTTGTCGTTTCTTAAAGGTTTGGGGCTGCGACGCTTATGTGAAAAAGTTTCAGGATTAAGCTCGAACCCAAAGCGGATAAAATGCATCTTCATAGGAAACCCAAAACAGTTGGGTATACCTCCTAATTCAGATCCGAAAGCAATAAGGGATTGTTTCTAGAATCGGGTCCTTTCTCGAGGAAAGTTTCTCTCGAAAGAATTGAGTGGGAGGATGGTGGAAACTTGATGAGGTTATTGAACTGTCTCTTCAACTAGTGTGTGGCAGGGCACAGGAAGTTGTTCCTGTGGCACCTACACCAATTGAAGTGGAAGCTTATGATATTGATCATGAAACTTCGGATCAAGTCACTACCAAACCTCGTAGGATGACAAGGACACGTACTACTTCGGAGTGGTACGGTGATCCTGTCTTGAAAGTCATGTTGCTAGACAACAATGAACCTACGAGCTATGGAGAAGCGATGGTGGGCCCAAATTCCGACAAATGGTTAGAAGCCATGAAATCCGAGATAGTATCCATATATCAGAACAAAGCATGGACTTTGATGGACTTGCCCGATGATTGGCAATCCATTGAGATAAATGGATCTTTAAGAAGAAGACGGACGTGGATGGTAATGTCACCGTCCATGAAGCTCGACTTGTGGCGAAAAGTTTTTCACAAGTTCAAGGAGTTGACTACGATGAGATTTTCTCATCCGTAGCGATGCTTAAAGTCCGTCGGATTCATGTTAGCATTAGCTGTATTTATGAAATCTGGCAGATGGATATCAAAACGAGTTTCCTTACCAGTTTTCGTGAGGAAAGGTTGTATATAATACAATCAGAAAGTTTTTGTCGATCCTAAGGATGCTAAAAGGTATGCTAGCTCCAGCGATCCTTCTAAGGACTGGAGTGAGCATCTCGGAGTTGGAATGTATGCTTTGATGATGATCAAAGATTTTGGGTTTGTACAAAGTTTATGAGAAACTTGTATTTCCAAAGAAGTGAGTGGGAGCACTATAGAATTTCTGATGAGTATTACATGTTGATCAGAAATGATGTAGAATTTCTGGAAAGCATATAGGGTTATTTTGAAAGTGTTTTTCAATAGAAAGCCTGGATTAAGCTACTTGAACATTGAGCATCAAGATCTATAAGGATAGATCAAAATGCTTAATAATACTTTCAAATGAGCACATACCTTGACATGATCTTGAAGGTGTTCAAGATGGACCAGTCAAAGAAGGAGTTCTTGCCTGAGTTGTAAGGTACGAAGTTAAGACTTAAAGCTCGACCACGGCAGAATAGAGAGAAAGGACGAAGGTCGTCCCCTATGCTTAAGACGTAGGCTCTTCAGTATGCTATGCTGTGTACCGCACCTGAAGTGTGCCTTGCCATGAGTCAGTCAAGGGGTACAAGAGTGATCCAAGAATGGCTCACAGGACAGCGGTCAAAGTTATCCTTAGTAACTAGTGGACTAAGGAATTTTCTCGATTATGGAGGTGGTAAAAGAGTTCGTCGTAAAGGTTACGACGATGCAAGCTTGACACCTATCCGGATAGCTCTGAGTAGAGAGACCGGATACATATAATGGAGCAATAATTTAGAATAGCTCCAAGTAGAACAGTTATTTGGAATAGCTCCAAATAGAGCGTGGTAGCTGCATCTAGGAGATGACATAGAGATTTGTAAAGCACACACGGATCTGAAAGGTTCAGACCCGTTGACTAAAACCTCTCTCACAAGCAACATGATCAAACATAAAACTCATTGAGTGTTAATCACATAGTGATGTGAACTAGACTACTGACTCTAGTAAACTCTTGGGTATTAGTCACATGGCGATGTGACCTGTGAGTGTTAATCACATGGCGATGTGAACTAGATTATTGACTCTAGTGCAAGTGGGAGACTGTTGGAAATATGCCCTAGAGGCAATAATAAAAGTATTATTATTATATTTCCTTGTTCATGATAATTGTCTTTTATTCATGCTATAACTGTATTATCCGGAAATCGTAATACACGTGTGAATACATAGACCACAATATGTCCCTAGTGAGCCTCTAGTTGACTAGCTCGTTGTGATCAACAGATAGTCATGGTTTCCTGGCTATGGACATTGGATGTCGTTGATAACGGGATCACATCATTAGGAGAATGATGTGATGGACAAGACCCAATCCTAAGACTAGCACAAAGATCGTGTAGTTCGTTTGCTAGAGCTTTGCCAATGTCAAGTATCTCTTCCTTTGACCATGAGATCGTGTAACTCCTGGATACCGTAGGAGTGCTTTGGGTGTATCAAACGTCACAACGTAACTGGGTGACTATAAAGGTGCACTACAGGTATCTCCGAAAGTATCTATTGTTTTATGCGGATCGAGACTGGGATTTGTCACTCCGTGTAAACGGAGAGGTATCTCTGGGCCCACTCGGTAGGACATCATCATATGCGCAATGTGACCAAGGAGTTGATCACGGGATGATGTGTTACGGAACGAGTAAAGTGACTTGCCGGTAACGAGATTGAACAAGGTATTGGATACCGACGATCGAATCTCGGGCAAGTAAAATACCGCTAGACAAAGGGAATTGAATACGGGATCGATTGAGTCCTTGACATCGTGGTTCATCCGATGAGATCATCGTGGAACATGTGGGAGCCAACATGGGTATCCAGATCCCGCTGTTGGTTATTGACCGGAGAACGTCTCGGTCATGTCTGCATGTCTCCCGAACCCGTAGGGTCTACACACTTAAGGTTCGATGACGCTAGGGTTATAAAGGAAGCTTGTATGTGGTTACCGAATGTTGTTCGGAGTCCCGGATGAGATCCCGGACGTCACGAGGAGTTCCGGAATGGTCCGGAGGTAAAGATTTATATATAGGAAGTCCTGTTTCGGCCATCGGGACAAGTTTCGGGGTCATCGGTATTGTACCGGGACCACCGGAAGGGTCCCGGGGGCCCACCGGGTGGGGCCACCTGCCCCGGGGGGCCACATGGGCTGTAGGGGGTGCGCCTTGGCCTACATGGGCCAAGGGCACCAGCCCCAAGAGGCCCATGCGCAAGGAAACTTGGGAAGGGAAGAGTCCTAAAGGGGGAAGGCACCTCCGAGGTGCCTTGGGGAGGATGGACTCCTCCCCATCCTTAGCCGCACCCCTTCCTTGGAGGAGGGGGCAAGGCTGCGCCCTCCCCCTCTCCCTTGGCCCTATATATAGTGGGGAAAAGGAGGAGCAATCATACCTAAGGCCTTTGGTTGCCTCCCTCTCCCTCCCGTGACACATCTCCTCTCCCGTAGGTGCTCGGCGAAGCCCTGCAGGATTGCCACGCTCCTCCACCACCACCACGCCGTTGTGCTGCTGTTGGATGGAGTCTTCCTCAACCTCTCCCTCTCTCCTTGCTGGATCAAGGCGTGGGAGACGTCACCGGGCTGTACGTGTGTTGAACGCGGAGGTGCCGTCCGTTCGGCACTTGATCATCGGTGATCTGAATCACGACGAGTACGACTCCATCAACCCCGTTCACTTGAACGCTTCCGCTTAGCGATCTACAAGGGTATGTAGATGCACTCTCCCTTTCTACTCGTTGCTGGTCTCTCCATAGATAGATCTTGGTGTTTCGTAGGAAATTTTTTGAATTTCTGCTACGTTCCCCAACAAAAACTTGATAAGGTAATTGTACCTTCTCCCTTATTGGAAAGTAGTTCATCACAGAAATCTGTTCTTGTGACTACTACACCAATTAGTGAGGAAGCTAATGATGATGATCATGTAACTTCAGATCAAGTTACTACCGAATCTCGTAGGTAAGCCAGAGTGAGATCCGCACCAGAGTGGTACGGTAATCCTGTTCTGGAAGTCATGTTACTAGACCATGACGAACTTGCGAACTATGAGGAAGCGATGATGAGCCCAGATTCCGCGAAATGGTTTGAGGCCATGAAATCTGAGATATGATCCATGTATGAGAACAAAGTATGGACTTTGATGGATTTGCCCGATGATCGGCAAGCCATAGAAAATAAATGGATCTTCAAGAGGAAGACGAACGCTGATAGTAGTGTTACTATCTACAAAGCTAGACTTGTCGAAAAAGGTTTTTGACAAAGTTCAAGGTGTTGACTACGATGAAATTTTCTCACTCGTAGCGATGCTTAAGTCTGTCCAAATCATGTTAGCAATTGCCGCATTTTTATGAAATCTGGCAAATGGATAAACAAAACTACATTCCTTAATGGATTTAAAGAAGAGTTGTATATGATGCAACCAGAAGGTTTTGTCAATCCTAAAGGTGCTAACAAAATATGCAAGCTCTAGCGATCCATCTATGGACTGGTGCAAGCATCTCGGAGTTGGAATATACGCTTTGATAAGTTGATCAAAGCATATAGTTTTATACAGACTTGCGGTGAAGCCTGTATTTACAAGAAAGTGAGTGGGAGCACTACAGCATTTCTGATAAGTGTATGTGTATGACATATTGTTGATCGGAAATAATGTAGGATTATTCTGCAAGGCATAAAGGAGTGTTTGAAAGGATTTTTTCAAAGAAAACCTTGGTGAAGCTGCTTACATATTGAGCATCAAAATCTATAGAGATAGATCAAGATGCTTGATAAGTTTTTTTTTCAATGAGTACATACCTTGAGAAGATTTTGAAGTAGTTCAAAATGGAACAGTCAAAGAAACAATTCTTGCCTGTGTTACAAGGTGTGAAATTGAGTAAGACTCAAAGCCCGACCACGGCAGAAAATAGAATGAGAATGAAAGTCATTCCCTATGCCTTGGCCATAGGTTCTATAAAGTATGCCATGCTGTGTACCAGACCTATTGTATACCCTACACTAATTTTGTCAAGGGAGTACAATAGTGATCTAGAAGTAGATCACTGGACAGCGGTCAAAGTTATCCTTAGTGGAATAAGGATATGTTTCTCGATTATGGAGGTGACAAAAGGTTCATCGTAAAAGGGTTACATCGATACAAGTTTTGGCACTAATCCGGATGACTCTTAGTCTTCATCTGGATACATATTGAAAGTGGGAGCAATTAGCTAAAGTATCTCCGTGCAGAGCATTGTAGACATAGAAAATTGCAAAATACTTATGGATCTGAATATGGCAGACCCGTTGACTAAACTTCTCTCACAGGCAAAACACGATCACACCTTAGTACTCTTTGGGTGTTAATCACATAGCAATGTGAACTAGATTACTGACTCTAGTAAACCCTTTGGGTGTTGGTCACATATCGATGTGAAATATGGGTGTTAACCACATAAAGATGTGAACTATTGATGTTAGATCACATGGCGATGTGAACTAGATTATTGACTCTAGTGCAAGTGGGAGACTGAAGGAAATATGCCCTAGAGGCAATAATAAAGTTATTATTTATTTCCTTATTTCATGATAAATGTTTATTATTCATGCTAGAATTGTATTAACCGGAAACATAATACATGTGTGAATACATAGACAAACAAAGTGTCACTAGTATGCCTCTACTTGACTAGCTCGTTAATCAAAGATGGTTATGTTTCCTAACCATAGACAAAGAGTTGTTATTTGATTAACGGGATCACATCATTAGGAGAATGATGTGATTGACTTGACCCATTCCATTAGCTTAGCACTCGATCATTTAGTATGTTGCTATTGCTTTCTTCATGACTTATACATGTTCCTATGACTATGAGATTATGCAACTCCCGTTTACCGGAGGAACACTTTGTGTGCTATCAAACGTCACAATGTAACTGGGTGATTATAAAGGAGCTCTACAGGTGTCTCCAAAGGTACATGTTGGGTTGGCGTATTTCGAGATTAGGATTTGTCACTCCGATTGTCGGAGAGGTATCTCTGGGCCCTCTCGGTAATGCACATCACATAAGCCTTGCAAGAATTGCAACTAATGAGTTAGTTGCGAGATGATGTATTACGAAACGAGTAAAGAGACTTGCCGGTAACGAGATTGAACTAGGTATTGAGATACTAACGATCGAATCTTGGGCAAGTAACATACCGATGACAGAGGGAACAACGTATGTTGTTATGCGGTCTGACCGATAAAGATCTTCGTAGAATATGTGGGAGCCAATATGAGCATCCAGGTTCCGCTATTGGTTATTGACTGGAGACGTGTCTCGGTCATGTCTACATTGTTCTCGAACCCGTAGGGTCCGCACGCTTAAGGTTTCGATGACAGTTATATTATGAGTTTATGAGTTTTGATGTACCGGAGGAGTTCGGAGTCCCGGATGAGATCGGGGACACGACGAGGAGTCTCGAAATGGTTGAGACATAAAGATTGATATATTGGACGACTATATTCGGACATCGGAAAGGTTCCGAGTGGTTCGGGTATTTTTTGGAGTACCGGGGAGTTACGGGAATACGGGAGAAGAAGTATATGGGCCTTATTGGGCTTTAGGGGACAGGGAGAGGCAGGCCTCGCCCCCCCCAAGGCCTAGTCCGAATTGGACTAGGGGGAGGGGCTGCGCCCCCTCCTTCCTTCTCTTCCCTCTTCCTCTTCCTTGTCTCCTACTCCTACTACATGGAAGGACTCCTAGTTGGACTAGGAAAGGGGGAATCCTACTCCCGGTGGGAGTCCCCTAGGGCGCGCCATAGAGAGGGCCGGCCCTCCCCTCCTCCACTCCTTTATATACGGGGGCAGGGGGCACCCCATAGACACACAAGTTGATCCACGTGATCGTTTTCTTAGCCGTGTGCGGTGCCCCCTTCCACCATAATCCTCGATAATATTGTAGCGGTGCTTAGGCGAAGCCCTGCGACGGTAGAACATCAAGATCGTCACCACGCCGTTGTGCTGACGGAACTCTTCCCCGACACTTTGCTGGATCGGAGTCCGGGGATCGTCATTGAGCTGAACGTGTGCTAAAACTCGGAGGTGTCGTAGTTTCGGTGCTTGATCGGTCGGGCCGTGAAGACGTACGACTACATCAACCACGTTGTGCTAACGCTTTCACTGTCGGTCTACGAGGGTACGTAGACAACACTCTCCTCTCTCGTTGCTATGCATCACCATGATCTTGCGTGTGCATAGGAAATTTTTGAAATTACTACGTTCCCCAACATCGCTGCCCTGAACCACTGCCCCGAACCACCTAGCTCGCCTAGCGCGCCTCGCTCGCCTCGCTCGCATGCATGCAGGTCGCCGCCTCCCGCGCATGCAAACCCACGTCGCCGCCTTCCATGCATGCAAGGCCTGGAAAGGCTGAGACGGGCTATTTACTGTGGTCTCAGGCCCAGACAATGAGACGGCCCAACTGTGACGCCCCGAGACCGATGCGCCACACGTCTTCCAGTTATTCGCTGACGTTGCCCTGTTATTTGCTTGCGGGTTGCATTTCATCATGTCACCTCTTGCATCGCATCATGTCATCATGCCATCATTTCATTCATCTTATAACTTTTATAAATAAATTGTATGGATTTTCGATCCATTTAAATCGAGGGAAATGCACATGGTGATTTTCTCTTTATAACATATATCCTCCCAATATTATTAGGGAGCTATAAAATAATATTCCATTAGTTTGGAATTAACCACAAACACACTTGTACTTTAAACTCTCAAGTCTTTTCTGCTTCGAGTTGCTCCTCAAACCTTGCCATATATTCTTTCATCATTTTCCGGAGCTCCACCAAAAATCCGAACATTTTTGGACCTTCCTAACCCTCACTTCCTATTCGAACCATTTGAATTTAAATCAAATGAGTTTGAATTTAAACTTTGAAAAATGCCCACTCCATTTGTCTTGGATCGTACACATTTTTGCGAGTCCGAGAATATAGTCCGCGTGCCCAAGTCCTTCCTCTAACCCTTTCTTTTCTCTCCTTCCATTGCTTTTATTTTTCCGCTATGGGAAAAAATAAGGGAGAGAGAGCCCAGCCAGGCCTCTGGCCACCTGGGCCTCCCAACCACCAGTACCGACCCATTTGCCTTAAGGCCCATCCGACCCCCCTCTCTACTAGGCCGGCCTCCATGGCCCACTTCCCCCCCGTAACCCTAGCGAGCTGCACCTTCCCTTCGTCCGCCTCCAGCGCCGCACGCGCACGCAGCCACCCATCTCCATCGATCCCTCCTCCCTCTCGATCTCCCTCCAGCGCACCCCGCATCCACTCCTTTTCGATCCCCTGCTCCACCTCCATGGCGCCACCGCCGGCAAGCCCTGCCTCTGCGCCTCCTTCCCCCATGGTGCCATGGCCTTCCTTCCCCGGCCTCCTCCTCACGTCGGTCGCCATGGCCGCGCCTCCCTGCTGCCGAGGCCGCCACCAAGTTCTGCCTGCGACCTCCTGTCGAGCACCGGAACGAACGGCAGCAGGTCCTCCTCGCCTCGTCCACGTCGACGGGAGCTGTGCCATGGACCTCGGCACCCTCGCCGGGGTGAGCTCGTCCCCGCCGCGCCAAGCCCCTCTCCATCGACCCCGCCGCACTGCGCCCTCGGGACCCGCCGAACCTCCTTCCTCTACTCCCAGTCCGTCACGCCGCCCTAGGCCTCCGTCGGCGTCGGCCTCCTATCCCGCCGTTCTGCCTCCCCATGCCGGCAACTGATAACCCACAAGTATAGGGGATCACAACAGTTTTCGATAAGTAAGAGTGTCGAACCCAACGAGGATCTAAAGACAGAACAAATATTCCCTCAAGTTCTATCGACCAATACAACTCTACGCATGCTTGACGTTCGCTGCTGATATGTCTCCGTCGTATCTATAATTTTTGATTGTTCCATGCCAATATTCTACAACTTCCATATAGTTTTTGGCAACTTTTTATACTATTTTTGGGACTAACATATTGATCCAGTGCTGAGTGCCAGTTCCTGTCTGTTGCATCTTTTTGGTTTTGCAGAATATCCATATCAAACGGAATCCAAACGGGATAAAAACGGACGGAGAATTATTTTGGAATATTTGTGATTTTTGGGAAGAAAATCAACGCGAGACGGTGCCCGAGGTGGCCACGAGGGTGGGGCCCACGATCACTACAAGCAGGCGCGCGCCCCACCCTCATGGGCCCCACGTAAGGCGGTTGATGCTCTACTTTGGCCGCAAGAAAGCTAATTTTTGGAAAAAGATCTGGGCAAAGGTTTTAACCCAATCAGAGTTACGGATCTCCGGATATAAAAGAAACAGTGAAAGGGCAGCAGAACAGAACGCAGAAACAGAGAGAGACAGAGAGACAAATCCAACCTCGGAGGGGCTCTCGCCCCTCCCATGCCATGGAGGCCAAGGACCAGAGGGGAAACCCTTCTCCCATCTAGGGAGGAGGTCAAGGAAGAAGAAGATGAAGGCCCCCCCTCTCCCCTTCTCTTCCGGTGGTGCCGGAATGCTGCCGTGGCCATCATCATTATCACCGCGATCTACACCAACACCTCCGCCATCTTCACCAACATCTCCATCACCTTCCTCCCTCTATCTACAGTGGTCCACTCTCCCGCAACCCGCTGTACCCTCTACTTGAACATGGTGCTTTATGCTTCATATTATTATCCAATGATGTGTTGTCATCCTATGATGTCTGAGTAGATTTTCGTTGTCCTATTGGTGGTTGATGAATTGCTATGATTGATTTAATTTGCTTCTGGTTATGTTGCTGTCCTTTGATGCCCATCATATGATTGCGCGTGTGGATCACACCCTAGGGTTAGTTGTATGTTGATAGGACTATGTATTGGAGGGCAAGAGTGACAGAAGCTTCAACCTAGCATAGAAATTGATGCATACAGGATTTAAGGGGGGCCAATATATCTTAATGCTATGGTTGGGTTTGACCTTAATGAACGTTAGTAGTTGCGGATGCTTGCTAATAGTTCCAATGATAAGTGCATAGAATTCCAAGTCAGGGGTGACATGCTAGCAGTGGCCTCTCCCACATAATACTTGCTATCGGTCTAGTAAAGTAGTCAATTGCTTAGGGGCAATTTCACAACTCCTACCACCACTTTTCCACACTCGCTATATTTACTTTATTGTGTCTTTACTTAAACAGCCCCTACTCTTTATTTACGTAATCTTTATTATCTTGCAAACCTATCCAACAACACCTACAAAGTACTTCTAGCTTCATACTTGTTCTAGGTAAAGCGAACGTCAAGCGTGCGTAGAGTTGTATCGGTGGTCGATAGAACTTGAGGGAATATTTGTTCTGCCTTTAGCTCCTCGTTGGGTTCGACACTCTTACTTATCAAAAACTGTTGCGATCCCCTATACTTGTGGGTTATCAAGACCTTTTTCTGGCGCCGTTGCATAGGACCTTCCCCGTTTCGCAAGTCCTGCTACGACCATGCCCCTTGACTCCTGGGATGCCCTGCTGCTACCGCTGCTTTCCCGTGACAAACGAAATGGGCACGCCGCCCGATGTGCCATGGCATCGCGCCCCTGTTCATTGGTTTGTCTCCACGAGCCCCTGTTCTGCTGCAACTCCATTGAGAGGCCACAACTTCCTATCCACATGTCTATGCCAAGGCAAAACCGCTTGGTTCACCAAGTACACACGTAGGTGGGGACGCCAAGACCTACGAGAACGATTTCATGGACCGACGAGTACCATGACAACCGTTGTTCACCAACTACTCCTTCGGATGGCCAAAATTCCTCTTCAAATGTACGACTACACAGTGTTGCGCCAAGTACCAAGATGGCCGGAGCCCATGGATCCGTCAAGTCCGGCTATGAACCGTGAACAACTATCATCGCCCCGAAAACGTTGGATTCGTCAAGTACCTCTCTGAAAGCGAACGTGTACCACTACTTCTACTACCGTCGCGAGAATGACTACTTCCTCTACGAACCCGAACCGCTCCAAGAATGCACCCTAGGAAGGTATAACCGCCGGAACGACGCCCGTGGACGAATGCATGTGATGTATGAAATGCTCGCGTTTGCACCATGTCCGATGTGTTTCTTGCATGTTCCTCGTTTCCATGCCACTAACCCATGGGAACCCGGTAGTCGGGAGCACCCCACCATCTTGCTCAACTCGCTCACGCTCTATCTTTTTCACCGGCACCTCAATCGATTTATCAGAACCGGAACGTTGCCGTGGCACCATTTTCGTTAACGTCGCCGTGGCACCCTTTCTTTCCACCATGGTGACAAATGCTTCATAATATACTCATGTCAACTTTTTCATTAAAAAATGCATAAAACTTGCATATGTCATCCACATCATGATAACAACATCTAAAATGTTTAAAATTGTTGTTTGCATTAAATTGCTAAATGCACATGATGATTTACCGGAAGTGTTGTTGTTGTTTTCCGGCCTCATTTAAACTTGCTTAAATGTGTAGTTTTCATATGCTTCACCTCTTGCCATGCTTAACAACATTTAATATTGTTGGGTACATAAACAGGAGAGAACTAAATAATTGATGTGGTGTTTCGTCAATATGCAACTTGATACATATTGAGCTCCACTTAACTTGTAGTTTTGTTTGTGCACTTTGCCATGCCATGCATATTTAAATCGGACATGCATCATACTTGATTGTGCATCATGCCAGTTTATGTGATGGTTGTTTACTATGTTGCCTGCTTCTTTTCGGGTTGCTTCTCTCGTTAACTTTGGTTTCGTTCCGGAGTTGTGAGGATCCGTTCGACTACGCCCATTTGTCTTCTGCATGGACTCGTTCTTCTTCCTTGCGGGATTTCAGGCAAGATAACCATACCCTCGAAATCACTTCTATCTTTGCTTGCTAGTTGTTCGCTCTATTGCTATGCCACGCTACCTACCACTTGCTATATCTTGCCTCCCATATTGCCATGTCAAGCCTCTAACCCACCTTCCCTAGCAAACCGTTGTTTGGCTAAGTTACCGCTTTGCTCAGCCCCTCTTATAGCGTTGCTAGTTGCAGGTGAAGATGAAGTTTGTTCCATGTTCGAACATGGATATTGTTGGGATATCACAATATCTCTTATTTAATTATTGCATCTATATACTTGGTAAATGGTGGAAGGCTCGGCCTTATGCCTGGTGTTTTGTTCCACTCTTGCCGCCCTAGTTTTCGTCATACCGGTGTTATGTTCCTTGATTTTGCGTTCCTTACGCGGTTGGCTGTTATGGGAACCCCTTGACAGTTCGCTTTAAATAAAACTCCTCCAGCAAGTCCCAACCTTGGTTTTAAATTTTCCTAACAACCTAAGCCTTTTTCCCTTGGGTTTCCGGAGCCCAAGGGTCATCTTTATTTTAACCCCCGGGCCAGTGCTCCTCTGAGTGTTGGTCCAACCTGTCAGCCGCCGGTGGCCACCAGGGGCAACTCTGGGTTGGCCTACCGGAAGTTTGGACAATCCGGTGTGCCCTGAGAACAAGATATGTGCAGCTCCTATCGGGATTTGTCGGCACATCCGGGTGGCTTTGCTGGTCTTGTTTTACCATTCTCGAAATGTCTTGTAACCGGGATTACGAGCCTGGTCGGATCTTTCCGGGAGAAGGAATATTCTTCATTGACAGTGAGAGCTTGTGATGGGCTAAGTTGGGACACCCCTGTAGGGTTTAAACTTTTGAGAGCCATGCCCGCGGTTATGTGGCAGATGGGAATTTGTTAATGTTCGGTTGTAGAGAACTTGACACTTAACTTAATTAAAATGCATCAACCGCGTGTGTAGCCGTGATGGTCTCTTTCCGGCGGAGTCCGGTAAGTGAACACGTTTCTTGTGTTATGCTTGAACGTAAGTAGTTTCAGGATCACTTCTTGATCACTTCTAGTTCACGGCCGTTGCGTTGCTTCTCTTCTCGCTCTTATTTGCGTATGTTAGACACCATATTTGCTTAGTGCTTGCTGCAGCTCCACCTCATTACCCTATCCTACCCATAAGCTTAAATAGTCTTGATCTCGCGGGTGTGAGATTGCTGAGTCCTCGTGACTCATAGATACTTCCAAACAGTTGCAGGTGCCGATGATACCAGTGCAGATGACGCAACTGAGCTCAAGTGGGAGCTCGATGAAGATCGTGTTCGTTGTGTTGTTTCGTTTCCTGTTGATCAGTAGTGGAGCCCAGTTGGGACGATCGGGGATCTAGCATTTGGGGTTGTCTTCTTTCACTTTGGTTCCATAGTCAGACCTTGATTGTATTCTGGATGATGTATGACTATTTATGTATTGTGTGAAGTGGCGATTGTAAGCCGACTCTTTATCCCTTTCTTATTCAGTACATGGGATGTGTAAAGATTACAACTCTTGCGACATGCCTACCATGCGGCTATGCCTCTAAGTCGTGCCCCGACACGTGGGAGATATAGCCGCATTGTGGGTATTACAAGTTGGTAATCAGAGCCATCCCCGACTTAGGAGCCCCCTGCTTGATCGAATCGCTGACGTTGTTGAGTCTAGAACAAAATGTTTTGAGTCTTAGGATTATATATATCGGAGAGTAGGATTCTTTTTACTCCTCAGTCCCTTCGTCGCTCTGGTGAGGCCTCCTGACGTAGAAGTTTTGACTCTTCTCTTCTGAAATTTCACGAATTTTTTTTAGGATCACGCGGGTATTTTGGAATCATTCCGATATTCTTGTGACGAGAACATTGTTCTTGGTGCCTCCTGACATTTAGGGATTGTGGCAGTGTCCCGGGGAGTTGAGCTCCGAGGTGTTGTTGTCACAATTTTATCGTTGCAGTTCTGGAATACCTGAGTTTGCCGACATCGAAAATCTCTTTTATGCAGTTGTTGGTGAGGTAACCTCGACGCCACCCAGTACTGGGGCGGGAGTTCGGGAGTATTGCCATAACTTGTATAACGGATGCTTTTCGAAGGTTGAGGTACATGATTTCCGAGGGTTTCTTGGTTATGTGTTGAAGGATGGATACAGCTGGATGTAGGATTTATTAGTTTGGGTGAGATATTATGCTTCCCCTGTATCCCCAACACCTGATTGCATAACCAGAAAGTTTCGGGAGTTTATAAGTGGGAATTCAAGTATCACGTAGGATATCCTCCCAACAGACACATGATTTGATATGGGATCTATCATATGTTTGTTCCAATCCTTTGTTTTGTTTTGGTTTTTTGGTATTCGAGTTGCTTCGAAGTCAAGTGTTGATTCCATACCTTTCCTAAGCGGTGTTCTCATATTTCTATGTGAATACCAATCCTTCTTGATCATCGAGGTTGTCATGCTAATTCTTCCCAACCGGTGTGATTCTCTTTAAGATGATCTATCTTTTTCCCATTCGCGAGATCAATTCTAAGTTTTTACAACGGTGTTTGTTTCATCCGACCCCAAGTTGTCTTTGTTTTCCCGCCCTCCCACCCTTTTTCTTCAAGGACTCAGATTTCTTAATCAAGCATCTATATTATGGATGTGAAGTCTCTTCATTACTTTCTTTCAGTGTTCTTATCTGGTGATTCTCATGAAGATGCCAAAGGAAGCTTCAAGTTTAGCATTCTTCATTCTTTTTCTTTTCCAGTGGATTTAATTCAAGCTTCGGTGTTGAGCATATTCCTTTCATTTGTCCAATGTTTTTCCATGCCGGTGCACCTCTTAGTCATTCACCTCTCGTTTTCCATTTGTTCCGTTGTGCCAAAGATATCTCGGAAGATTAGTGCTTCTATTCTTAATCAATCCAAGCTAGTTTTTGAGGTTGTTTTCTCATTCAAGCCATTTTATTCAACCAGTGCAATGTCTCTTCAAAATCATTTCAACGGTGTATCTTTTGAGTGGGCCCTAACCCATAGGTCTTTTCCCAGGATCTTACCTAACTCTTCTAATTTTTCCTGGAGCTATTCTCAAATCTTTTAAAGTTTGACGTAAGAATGATTATCATCAGTCATGTGTCTTCCTCCAAGATCTTTCAAATTCTTTTCATCGTTGGCTCAACTCCCTCATTATTCATTCTCCCGGAGTATCTCAATAATTCATGGTGGTGTTTCTCGTCGTCATTCTCGGATTTTGAAGACCGAAGAAGAGTTTTCCCTTAAATCTTGTTCCGTTCTATCAAAGATTCGTGGTTCTAGCATTATGCCATCCTCTCATAAGTGTTTTCGATTGTGAGAATTATTTTCAACCATCCGGAGCAATTCAGGAGTATTTTTAGTTTGATTTTCCGGAGCCCATCATCTCAGAATTATTCATTCCAGTTTTCAGCTCTCGTTCTCCAAATCATACCGATGCATCATTCAAGTATTATCTAATCAGCTCGGGATCTCTTCGTTCACTTGCATCTAAATTCTCTCAAGTATCTTCGTTCATTTTCTAATTCCTCCTGGTGTTTCGCTATCTTTTCTTTGTTTGTTTTCAATTCTTACGGTGGTTCATTCAAGATTTCTTTTCCTTCGTTATCATATCAATTCATTCGTTGTTCCAAACCCTACCGGTGGTTCATTGAGTTTACGCTATATTTCTCTTTAATCCTTTTCAACGAGAATAAGTAGTGTGCCAAATCCATTGCTTGTCATCAATCTAAATTGGTGAAGGATATGCATAACATAATTCTTATTCTTGTTTCATCCAAGTGATCTAATTCCTTATTCAGGAGGTTCATCAAAATTCTTGATTTCATTTGTTCATCTTTTCTTTCCGGAGTTCCAAGTTTTTCTCAGTTATATCACCGCGAAGCTCCATCTAATCATTGCAAGGCTTCAATCTTGTTCGCTTCAAACCTTCAATTCTTTTATGTTATCTTTTCCTATCCGGAGTTCTTCATGGAGGCTCAACATGATGGTTCGTCAAGGATTCTTTTCATTCTTCAATTGTTCTTCAAGTTTTCTCTCGAAGCTAAGATCCTCCAAGCTATACTCTAAAATAAACATGGTGTTCAACGCATGTCTTGTTTTGAGGAGTTCAAGCTTTCTTCATCTTGCATTCCGAAGTGCAATTCCTTCTACCTTATCTTTTCAGGTGGTGTTATGTCATCCTTGACAATTTCCCTTTGTGTTTCATGATTCGCAAGTTGTTAAGAATGAGATATTTAAACCCATCATTCTCTTCCTCGGAATTATCTTGGGTTATATTTCACCTAAAGCCTTCCCTAAGGATTGTTGCTATCTATGTTGCTCATAAATGACCCAAGTTATTCATTTACCCTCCCGGTGAAATAAGCTTCTCGTCTCCTTGTTAATATCAATCCAATCTTTTGTTTCTGTAGTGGCAGAATTTCGCCTCAATTTTGAGAAGTTCTCCATAAGCCCACTACAAGTTTATTCGTTTCGTTGCTGGTTTTCCAATGACTCCGTTCAATCCTTCTTTTTAAGGATGCTTTTCAAATTCAATTGTGGTAGAAGATGTCATTTTCTTCTCAATTCTTTCCTTTCCAACGATCCAACTTCTATTCTTTCATTCCGGAGGCATTGTGATGTTGCTCTCTTCACTCATCATCTCGGATTGTGAGGACCATGTTCTTTTCGTGCTTATCCATTCAACTGGAGTGTTGTTGATCTCATCAAGTATCCTCTCATCTTGTCAAATTCATGTTCATTTCCTTCCATTTACAGTCGGAGTGTTGTCCAAATTATATCATTATTTTTTCCTTCTCTATCTTGTTTTAACCGGAGTGTTGTGGCTATCATTCCTCTTTTAACCGGACTCTCATCCAAGTGCTTTTATTTTGCCAAGCTCATATTCTTTACCTTCCTTTTCCAACCGGAGTGTTGTCGTAATTGACCCTTATCGTTCCTTGTACATCTCGTTTCTACCGGAGTGCTTGCATGTACTTCTTGTCCATCGCAACCCTTTTTCTTATGTCTTTCAACCTACAAGGTACTAGTCATGTTCCTTGTTCCTCTTTTCTAACGGAGTGTTTTCAACTTCGTTCATCTCCATTGTATTCCTTCTTTCAAGTTTTCAACCTCTCAAGGTTCTTTGGTTTCACTCATTTGTCAAAGAAGCAACTTAGTTTTACCTCTTCCCTTTCCTCTTCCGTTTCCCCCGGTGCCATCCTAGATCTCGGGACGAGATCCTCTCGTAGTGGTGGAGTGTTGTGATGTCCCGAGACTGATGCACCAGGTGTCTTCCAGTTATTCGCTGACGTTGCCATGTCATTTGCTTGCGGGTTGCATTTCATCATGTCACCTCTTGCATCGCATCATGTCATCATGCCATCATTTCATTAATCTTATAACTTTTATAAATAAATTGTATGGATCTTCGATCCATTTAAATCGAGGGGAATGCACATGGTGATTTTCTCTTTATAACATATATCCTCCCAATATTATTAGGGAGCTATAAAATAATATTCTATTAGTTTGGAATTAACCACAAACACACTTGCAATTTAAACTCTCAAGTCTTTTTTGCTTCGAGTAGCTCCTCAAACCTTGCCATATATTCTTTCATCATTTTCCGGAGCTCCACCAAAAATCCGAACATTTTTTGACCTTCCTAACCCTCACTTCCTATTCGAACCATTTGAATTTAAATCAAATGAGTTTGAATTTAAACTTTGAAAAATGCCCACTCCATTTGTCTTGGATCGTACACATTTTTGCGAGTCCGGGAATATAGTCCGCGTGCCCAAGTCCTTCCTCTAACCCTTTCTTTTCTCTCCTTCCTTTCTTTGCTTTTATTTTTCTGCTATGGGAAAAATAAGGGAGAGAGAGCCCAGCCAGGCCTCTGGCCACCTGGGCCTCCCAACCACCAGCACCGGCCCATTTGCCTTAAGGCCCAGCCGACCCCCCTCTTACTGGGCCGACCTCCAAGGCCCACTTCCCCCGTAACCCTAGCGAGCTGCTACTTCCCTTTGTCCGCCTCCAGCGCCGCACGCGCACGCAGCCACCCATCTCCATCGATCCCTCCTCCCTCTCGATCTCCCTCCAGCGCACCCCGCAGCTACTCCTTTTCGATCCCCTGCTCCACCTCCATGGCGCCACCGCCGGCAAGCCCTGCCTCTGCGCCTCCTTCCCCCATGGTGCCATGGCCTTCCTTCCCCGGCCTCCTCCTCACGTCGGTCGCCATGGCCGCGCCTCCCTGCTGCCGAGGCCGCCGCCAAGTTCCGCCTGCGACCTCCTGTCGAGCACCGGAACGAACGGCAGCAGGTCCTCCTCGCCTCGTCCACGTCGACGGGAGCTGTGCCATGGACCTCGGCACCCTCGCCGGGGTGAGCTCGTCCCCGCCGCGCCAAGCCCCTCTCCATCGACCCCGCCGCACTGCGCCCTCGGGACCCGCCGGACCTCCTTCTTCTACTCCCACTCCGCCGCGCCGCCTTAGGTCTCCGTCGGCGTCGGCCTCCAGTCCCGCCGTTCTGCCTCCCCACGCTGGCAGCGAGCCCCGCTGCTGCTGCTCTTCACCAAGCCCCAGCTCCTTCCCCGTTTCGCAAGTCCTGCTACGACCACGCCCCTTGACTCCTGGGATGCCCTGCTGCTGCCGCTGCTTTCCCGTGACAAACGAAACGGGCACGCCGCCCGATGTGCCACGGCGCCGCGCCCCTGTTCATCGTCGTTTTCTCCACGAGCCCCTGTTCTGCTGCAACTCCGCCGACATGCCACAACTTCCTGTCCACGCCACTACGCCAAGGCATACCCCCTTGGTTCACCAAGTACACACGTAGGTGGGGATGCCAAGACCTACGAGAACGACCTCATGGACCGACGAGTACCACGACGATCGTTGTTCGCCAACTACACCTTCAGATGGCCAAGTTCCTCTTCAAATGTACGACTACACGGTGTTGCGCCAAGTACCACGATGGCCGGAGCCCTCGGACCCGTCAAATCCGGCTATGAACCGTGAACAACTATTGTCGCCCCAAAAAGGTTGGATTCGTCAAGTACTTCTCCGAAAACGAATGTGTACCACTACTTCTACTACCGTCGCGAGAACGACTACTTCCTCTACGAATCTGAACCGCTCCGAGAATGCACCCTTGGAAGGTATAACCGCTGGAACGACGCCCGTGGACGAATGCATGTGATGTATGAAATGCTCGCGTTTGCACCGTGCCCGACGTGTTTCTTGCATGTTCCTTGTTTCCATGCCACTAACCCGTGGGAATCCGGTAGTCGGGAGCACCCCACCATCTTGCTCAACTCGCTCATGCTCTATCTTTTTCACCAGCACCTCAATCGAGTTACCGGAACCGGAACGTTGCCGTGCCACCGTTTTCGTTATCGTCGCCGTGGCACCCTTTCTTTCCATCATGATGACAAATGCTTCATAATATGCTCATGTCAACTTTTTCATAAAAAATGCATAAAACTTGCATATGTCATCCGCATCATGATAACAACAGCTAAATGTTTAAAATTGTTGTTTGCATTAAATTGCTAAATGCACATGAGAATTTACTGAAAGTGTTGTTGTTGTTTTCCGGCCTCATTTAAACTTGCTTAAATGTGTAGTTTTCATATGCTTCACCTCTTGCCATGCTTAACAACATTTAATATTGTTGGGTATATAAACGGGAGAGAACTAAATAATTGATGTGGTGTTTTGTCAATATGCAACTTGTTACATATTGAGCTCTACTTAACTTGTAGTTTTGTTTGTGCACTTTGCCATGCCATGCATATTTAAATCGGACATGCATCATACTTGATTGTGCATCATGTCATGTTTATGTGATGGTTGTTTACTATGTTGCCTGCTTCTTTCCGGGTTGCTTCTCTCGTTAGCTTTGGTTTCGTTTCGGAGTTGCGAGGATCCGTTCGACTATGCCCATTTGTCTTCTACATGAACTCGTTCTTCTTCCTTGCGGGATTTCAGGCAAGATGACCATACCCTCGAAATCACTTCTATCTTTGCTTGCTAGTTGTTCGCTCTATTGCTATGACGCGCTACCTACCACTTGCTATATCTTGCCTCCCATATTGCCATGTAAAGCCTCTAACCCACCTTCCCTAGCAAACCGTTGTTTGGCTAAGTTACCGCTTTGCTCAGCCCCTCTTATAGCGTTGCTAGTTGCAGGTGAAGATGAAGTTTGTTCCATGTTGGAACATGGATATTGTTGGGATATCACAATATCTCTTATTTAATTATTGCATCTATATACTTGGTAAAGGGTGGAAGGCTCGGCCTTATGCTTGGTGTTTTGTTCCACTCTTGCCGCCCTAGTTTCTGTCATACCGGTGTTATGTTCCTTGATTTTGTGTTTCTTACGCGGTTGGCTGTTATGGGAACCCCTTGACAGTTTGCTTTGAATAAAACTCCTCCAGCAAGGCCCAACCTTGGTTTTACATTTGCCTAACAAGCTAAGCCTTTTTCCCTTGGGTTTCCGGAGCCCGAGGGTCATCTTTATTTTAACCCCCTCGGGCCAGTGCTCCTCCGAGTGTTGGTCCAACCTGTCAGCCGCCGGTGGCCACCAGGGGCAACTCTGGGTTGGCCTACCAGAAGTTTGGACAATCCGGTGTGCCCTGAGAATGAGATATGTGCAGCTCCTATCGGGATTTGTCGGCACATCCGGGTGGTTTCGCTGGTCTTGTTTTACCATTATCGAAATGTCTTGTAACCGGGATTCCGAGCCTGATCGGATCTTTCCGGGAGAAGGAATATTCTTCATTGACAGTGAGAGCTTGTGATGGGCTAAGTTGGGACACCCTTGTAGGGTTTAAACTTTTGAGAGCCATGCCCGTGGTTATGTAGCAGATGAGAATTTGTTAATGTCCGGTTGTAGAGAACTTGACACTTAACTTAATTAAAATGCATCAACCGCGTGTGTAGCCATGATGGTCTCTTTCCGGCGGAGTCCGGTAAGTGAACACGGTTCTTGTGTCATGCTTGAACGTAAGTAGTTTCATCATCACTTCTAGTTCATGGCCGTTGCGTTGCTTCTCTTCTCGCTCTTATTTGCGTATGTTAGCCACCATATTTGCTTAGTGCTTGCTGCAGATCCACCTCATTACCCTATACCCATAAGCTTAAATAGTCTTGATCTCACAGGTGTGAGATTGCTGAGTCCTCGTGACTCACAGATACTTCCAAACAGTTGCAGGTGCCGATGATACCAGTGCAGATGACGCAACTGAGCTCAAGTGGGAGCTCGATGAAGATCGTGTTCGTTGTGTTGTTTCGTTTCCTATTGATCAGTAGTGGAGCCCAGTTGGGACGATCGGGGATCTAGCATTTGGGGTTGTCTTCTTTCACTTTGGTTCCATAGTCGGACCTTGATTGTATTCTGGATGATGTATGACTATTTATGTATTGTGTGAAGTGGCCATTGTAAGCCGACTCTTTATCCCTTTCTTATTCAGTACATGGGATGTGTAAAGATTACCCCTCTTGCGACATGCCTACCATGCGGCTATGCCTCTAAGTCATGCCCCGACACGTGGGAGATATAGCCGCATTGTGGGTGTTACACTAACGGTCCATCCAGCGCGCCCGATATTTGTTAAAAAAACAATCTCCCAGCCAATCAGATTGCATCTCGTGGATCGCCCCCCTCCTCCCCACATATTCCTTCTAAAAGGGTTAAATCGATGGCCCTTGATCGCCGCTAGGGTTAGATGAACGGTCCTTGTTCAGCGCTAGGGTTAGCGGGGTTTGGGAGGGGTTTGGAGCAGTCAAAGCTATGTTTGACCAGATTTCAAATGAGCATAATAAATTGAATAAAATTCAGAAAAATGAAAACCCACGCACATAGTCTTCTTATTTCATATACTAACGATTTAAGTTGATAAATAAGGTTTACATACATTTAAATGATAAGTTCATGTGTATTGTGTGATATGTCGAGTATCTCAAACTCTCTTGTATGAAGTGAAGAGAAGTGTTTTGGGGGAAATGAACATGAAAAATTCAAAAAACTCACCACAACTTCATTTTGGAGGGACTAAGAAGGATTCATGCTTAGTTTTTCATTTTGATGTTTTACACTTGTTTAAATCTTGGTCAAAGTTAAGTTTGACTAGAATTCAAATGAGCAAAACAAAATTAAAAAAAATGGAAAAACCAGCGCACATAGTTTGTATATATAGAATATATGTGTAGGAAAGTTATTTGGCTAATTTAGACAAGGTCGAAAAAATCTTGCTTACAAATGAGGCCGTTTACCCTACCTTTGGACCCCTCTTTTTAGCACATTTTTCATGAAAATTTCAAAAACCTCACCACAACTTCATTTTGGATTGACTAAGAAGGATCCAAGCTTAGTTTTTCTTTTTGATGTTTTAGACTTATTTAAATCTTGGTCAAAGTTAGGTTTGACCAGAATTCAAATGAGCAAAACAAAATTAAAAAAATCAAAAAAAAGGAAAAACCATGTGCTCATTCAAACATCATCCAACAGATTTAAACATCATGTCAAACATAGTTCTAACATAGGTCCAACATCATCCAACAGAAATACAACATGTCAAGTGTTAAATGTTTCATAATGTTTCATAATACAACATCATCCCTTATTTATAATGTTTTATAATTATTCATATATAGCGTTGGGGCTTCTTTCTGTTCCTTGAGCTTCTTGCCAACACTTTGATCTTCGTGCACCTTGTGCTCATTGCTTCTTCTCTTCTCCTCTTGGTTGTCGGTACCTTGCGCATCTTCTTCAAACCTATCATAGAGTTGTGCAAAACATAAAGGGTAATGAGATCATGTCAAGTGATAAATGTACAATAGTATTTGACCCTTGCAAGATTTACATACCTAGCAGAACTCACTACAACAGAAGGTTGGTCACCATTTGGAGCCTCACTTGGATCATCATTTAGAGTCTCACTTGGATCACCATGATCACCATTTGGAGCCTCACTTGGATCACCATGATCACTATTTGGAGCCTCACTTGGATCACCATTTGGAGCCTCACTTAAATCATTATTTGGAGGATATTTTGGATCATCATCAAAATCATGTGGCTGTTGACCATCATCATTTGGAACCTCGTCAAAATCCTCATGTAATGCAACCGACTGTTGACCATCATTTTCATCATCTGTTGAGGCAACCGGCTGCTGGCCAACATTTTCATCGAAGTCTTCATTGAAACTCTCTCCGAACGCTGGATCTACTGTGTTATCACAATACTTACCGAAATGACCAGACCCATGACACCTTGTGCACTTACGCTTCCTTGCTCCAATTCCAGCTCCTTCACCGTGAGGTCTGGTTCGACTCTTCCTTGGTCTACCCGCTGCTCTCTTCAGAACTGGAGCACAAAGCTTGAATCCAGGGTCCACCATGTCCCATTGTTGTTTTCCCTCCATAGCAGGCAAGGCATAAGCATATGTGGCTTTGAACCTTGCAATAGAGTAGTAATCATGCACATACTGCTGTATGTTCCCTGCTGGACCTGGGAGAGAAGTGATGAAAAACATGGCATGAATGCATGGCAACCCAATTATCTGCTATTGCCTACAACTGCAAGTTCTAGCTTCTAAATCCACTGGATATCTCCATTCCCTCTTCTCTTTATCCAAATATGATATCTCTGCTGTGGTACCCGAGCAAAGAGTCATGTTCATTTCCAAGCCTGTTGTCTTCTGCTTCAGATCATTCATCACGGCAGGAATGATAATGTGGCCCATGAATTTTGCCTCGGCTATTCCTGCATGATAATGAAATTTCTGCATGTATTCTATCCTTATCCTATCAAGAAAATCCACCACATAATTGTTGGAAATATGCCCTAGAGGCAATAATAAAATGGTTATTATTATATTTCCTTGTTCATGATAATTGTCTATTGTTCATGCTATAATTGTGTTATCCGGAAATCGTAATACATGTGTGAATACATAGACCACAACACGTCCCTAGTGAGCCTCTAGTTGACTAGCTCGTTGATCAAAAGATAGTCATGGTTTCCTGACTATGGACATTAGATGTCATTGATAACGGGATCACATCATTAGGAGAATGATGTGATGGAAAAGACCCAATCCTAAGCATAGCATAAGATCGTGTAGTTCGTTTGCTAGAGCTTTTCCAAATGTCAAGTATCATTTCCTTAGACCATGAGATTGTGCAACTCCCGGATACCGTAGGAGTGCTTTGGGTGTGCCAAACGTCACAACGTAACTGGGTGAATATAAAGGTGCACTATGGGTATCTCCGAAAGTGTCTGTTGGGTTGGCACGAATCGAGACTGGGATTTGTCACTCCGTATGACAGAGAGGTATCTCTGGGCCCACTCAGTAATGCATCATCATAATGAGCTCAATGTGACCAAGTGGTTGATCACGAGATCATGCATTACGATACGAGTAAAGTGACTTGCCGGTAACGAGATTGAACGAGGTATTGGGATACCGACGATCGAGTCTCGGGCGAGTAACGTACCAATTGACAAAGAGAATTGTATACGGGATTGATTGAATCCTCGACATCGTGGTTCATTCGATGGGATCATCGAGGAGCATGTGGGAGCAAACATGGGTATCCAGATCCGGCTGTTGGTTATTGGCCGGAGAGTCGTCTCGGTCATGTCTGTGTGTCCCCCGAACCCGTAGGGTCTAGACACTTAAGGTTCGGTGATGCTAGGGTTGTTGAGATATTAGTATGCGGTAACCTGAAAGTTGTTTGGAGTCTCGGATGAGATCCCGGACGTCACGAGGACTTCTGGAATGGTCCGGAGGTGAAGAATTGTATATAGGAAGTCCATTTTCAGCCACCGGGAAAGTTTCGGGGGTCACCGGTATTATACTGGGACCACTGGAAGGGTCCCGGGGGTCCACCGGGTGGGGCCTGTTGGAAATATGCCCTAGAGGCAATAATAAAAGTATTATTATTATATTTCCTTGTTCATGATAATTGTCTTTTATTCATGCTATAACTGTATTATCCGGAAATCGTAATACACGTGTGAATACATAGACCACAATATGTCCCTTGTGAGCCTCTAGTTGACTAGCTCGTTGTGATCAACAGATAGTCATGGTTTCCTGGCTATGGACATTGGATGTCGTTGATAACGGGATCACATCATTAGGAGAATGATGTGATGGACAAGACCCAATCCTAAGCATAGCACAAAGATCGTGTAGTTCGTTTGCTAGAGCTTTGCCAATGTCAAGTATCTCTTCCTTTAACCATGAGATCGTGTAACTCCTGGATACCGTAGGAGTGCTTTGGGTGTATCAAATGTCACAACGTAACTGGGTGACTATAAAGGTGCACTACAGGTATCTCCGAAAGTATCTATTGTTTTATGCGGATCGAGACTGGGATTTGTCACTCCGTGTAAACGGAGAGGTATCTCTGGGCCCACTCGGTAGGACATCATCATATGCGCAATGTGACCAAGGAGTTGATCACGAGATGATGTGTTACGGAACGAGTAAAGTGACTTGCCGGTAACGAGATTGAACAAGGTATCGGTATACCGACGATCGAATCTCGGGCAAGTAAAATACCGCTAGACAAAGGGAATTGTATACGGGATCGATTGAGTCCTTGACATCGTGGTTCATCCGATGAGATCATCGTGGAATATGTGGGAGCCAACATGGGTATCCAGATCCCGCTGTTGGTTATTGACCGGAGAACGTCTCGGTCATGTCTGCATGTCTCCCGAACCCGTAGGGTCTACACACTTAAGGTTCGATGACGCTAGGGTTATAAAGGAAGCTTGTATGTGGTTACCGAATGTTGTTCGGAGTCCCGGATGAGATCCCGGACGTCACGAGGAGTTCCGGAATGGTCCGGAGGTAAAGATTTATATATAGGAAGTCCTGTTTCGGCCATCGGGACAAGTTTCGGGGTCATCGGTATTGTACCGGGACCACCGGAAGGGTCTCGGGGGCCCACCGGGTGGGGCCACCTGCCCCGGGGGGCCACATGGGCTGTAGGGGGTGCGCCTTGGCCTACATGGGCCAAGGGCACCAGCCCCAAGAGGCCCATGCGCCTGGGGAAACCCTAAAGGAAGAGTCCCAGCAGGGGAAGGCACCTCCTAGGTGCCTTGGGGGGGGGGGGAGGACTCCTCCCCTGGCCGCCGCCCCCTTGGAGATTGGATCTCCTAGGGGCTGGCGCACCCCCCCTTGGGATCCCTATATATAGTGGGGTAGGAGGGCCTCCCAAACACACCTATGCCTTTGGTGCAGCCCCTCCCTCTCTCCCAAGTTCTCCTCCTCTTCTCCCATGGTGCTTGGCGAAGCCCTGCGGGATTGCCACGCTCCTCCACCACCACCACGCCGTTGTGCTGCTGCTGGATGGAGTCTTCCTCAACCTCTCCCTCTCTCCTTGCTGGATCAAGGCGTGGGAGACGTCACCGGGCTGTACGTGTGTTGAACGCGGAGGTGCCGTGCGTTCGGCACTTGATCATCGGTGATTTGAATCACGACGAGTACGACTCCATCAACCCAGTTCACTTGAACGCTTCCGCTTAGCGATCTACAAGGGTATGTAGATGCACTCTCCTTCTACTCGTTGCTGGTCTCTCCATAGATAGATCTTGGTGATTCGTAGGAAATTTTTTTGAATTTCTGCTACGTTCCCCATCAGTGGCATCATGAGCTAGGTCCATTGCGTAGATTCTTTGCACGAGTAGAACACAAAGTAGTTGTGGGCGTTGATGTTGTTCAATATGCTTACCGTTACTAGTCCAATCTTGTTTCGACGGTATTGTGGGATGAAGCGGCCCGGACCGACCTTACACGTACTCTTACGTGAGACAGGTTCCACCGATTGACATGCACTTGGTGCATAAGGTGGCTAGCGGGTGCCAGTCTCTCCCACTTTAGTCGGAACGGATTCGATGAAAAGGGTCCTTATGAAGGGTAAATAGCAATTGGCATATCACGTTGTGGTCTTGCGTAGGTAAGAAACGTTCTTGCTAGAAACCCATAGCAGCCACGTAAAACATGCAACAACAATTAGAGGACGTCTAACTTGTTTTTGCAGGGTATGCTATGTGATGTGATATGGCCAAAAGGATGTGATGAATGATATATGTGATGTATGAGATTGATCATGTTCTTGTAATAGGATTCACGACTTGCATGTCGATGAGTATGACAACCGGCAGGAGCCATAGGAGTTGTCTTTATTTTTTGTATGACCTGCGTGTCATTGAAGAACGCCATGTAACTACTTTACTTTATTGCTAAACGCGTTAGTCATAGAAGTAGAAGTAGTCGTTGGCGTGACAACTTCATGAAGACACGATGATGGAGATCATGGTGTCATGCCGGTGACGATGATGATCATGGAGCCCCGAAGATGAAGATCAAAAGGAGCAAAATGATATTGGCCATATCATGTCACTATTTGATTGCATGTGATGTTTATCATGTTTATGCATCTTGTTTACTTAGGATGACGGTACTAAATAAGATGATCCCTTACAAAATTTCAAGAAGTGTTCTCCCCTAACTGTGCACCGTTGCTACAGTTCGTCGCTTCTAAGCACCACGTGATGATCGGGTGTGATGGATTCTTACGTTCACATACAACGGGTGTAAGACAGTTTTATAGAGCGAAAACACTTAGGGTTAACTTGACGAGCCTAGCATGTGCAGACATGGCCTCGGAACACGGAGACCGAAAGGTCGAGCATGAGTCGTATAGTAGATATGATCAACATGAAGATGTTCACCGATGATGACTAGTCCGTCTCACGTGATGATCGGACATGGCCTAGTTGACTCGGATCATGTAATCACTTAGATGACCAGAGGGATGTCTATCTGAGTGGGAGTTCATAAGATGAACTTAATTATCCTGAACATAGTCAAAAGACCTTTTGCAAATTATGTCGTAAGCTCGCGCTTTAGTTCCACTGTTTAGATATGTTCCTAGAGAAAATAAAGTTGAAAGTTGATAGTAGCGATTATGCGATCAGTAGAAAGCTTATGTCCTTAATGCACCGCTTAGTGTGCTGAACCCCAAACGTCGTTTGTGGATGTTGCGAACATCGGACATACACGTTTTGATAACTACGTGATAGTTCAATTAAATGGTTTAAGTAGAGGCACCAAAGACGTTTTCGAAACGTCGCGGAACATATGAGATGTTTCGAGGGCTGAAATTGGGATTTCAGGCTCGTGCCCACGTCAAGAGGTATAAGACCTCCGACGATTTTCTTAGCCTGCAAACTAAGGGAGAAAAGCTCAATCGTTGAGCTTGTGCTCAGATTGTCTGAGCACAACAATCACTTGAATCAAGTGGGAGTTGATCTTCCAGATGAGATAGTGATGTTTCCCCAAAGTCATTGCCACCAAGCTGCTAGAGCTTCATGATGAACTATAACATATCAAGGATAGAGATGATGATCCTTGAGGTATTCGCGTTGTTTGACATCGCGAAAGTAGAAATCAAGAAGGAGCATCAATTGTTGATGGTTGGTGAAACCACTAGTTTCAAGAAGGGCAAGGGCAAGAAGGGATACTTCATGAAACGGCAATTCAGCTGCTGCTCTAGTGAAGAAACCCAAGGTTGAACCCAAACCCGAGACTGAGTGCTTCTGTAATAAGGGGAACGGCCACTGGAGCAGAATTACCCTAGATACTTGGTAGATGAGAAGGCTGGCAAGGTCGATAGAAGTATATTGGATATACATTGTGTTAATGTGTACTTTACTAGTACTCCTAGTAGCACCAGGGTATAAGATACCGGTTCGGTTGCTAAGTGTTAGTAACTCGAAATAAAAGCTACGGCATAAACGGAGACTAGCTAAAGGTGAGCTGACGATATGTGTTGGAAGTGTTTCCAATGTTGATATGATCAAGCATCGCACGCTCCCTCTACCACCGAGATTGGTGTTTGCGTTGAGCATAGACATGATTGGATTATGTCTATCGCAATACGGTTATTCATTTAAAGAGAATAATGGTTACTCTATTTATTTGAATAATACCTTCAATGGTCTTGCACCTAAAATGAATGGTTCATTGAAATCTCGATCGTAGGGATACACATTTTCATGCCAAAAGATATAAGATAGTAATGATAATACCACTTACTTGTGGCACTGCCATGTAAGTCATAATGGTATAAAACGCATGAAGAAGCTCCATGTTGATGGATCTTTGGACTCACTCGTTTTTGAAAAGTTTGAGACATGCGAACCATGTCTATTGGTGTATATGCATGAAGAAACTCCATGCAAATGGATCGTTCGGACTCACTTGATTTTGAATCACTTGAGATATGCAAATCATACCACATGGGCAAGATGACTGAAAAGCCTCGGTTTCAATAAGATGGAACAAGATAGCAACTTGTTGGAAGTAACACATTTTGATGTGTGCAGTCCAATAAGTGCTGAGGCATGCAGTGAATATCGTTATGCTCTTACTTCACAGATGATTCGAGTAGATGTTGAGAATATTTACTTGATGAAACACAAGTCTGAATTATTGAATGGTTCAAGTAATTTCAGAGTGAAGTAGAAGATCATTGTGACAAGAGGATAAAATGTCTATGATATGATCATAGAGATGAATATCTGAGTTACGAGTTTTGGCACACAATTAAGACATTGTGGAAAATGTTTCACAATTAATACCGCCTGGAACACCATAGTGTGATGGTGTGCCCGAACATCATAGTTGCACCCTATTGGATATGGTGCGTACCATGATGTCTCTTATCGAATTACCACTATTGTTCATGGGTTAGGCATTAGAGACAACCACATTCACTTTAAATAGGGCACCACGTAATTCCGTTGAGATGACACCGTATGTATTATGGTTTAGAGAAACCTAAGTTGTCGTTTCTTAAAAGTATGGGGCTGCGACGCTTATACGGAAAAGTTTCAGGTTGATAAGCTCGAACCCAAAGCGGATAAAATGCATCTTCATAGGAAACCCAAAACAGTTGGGTATACCTCCTAATTCAGATCCGAAAGCAATATGAATTGTTTCTAGAATCGGGTCCTTTCTCGAGGAAAGGTTTCTCTCGAAAGAGTTGAGTGGGAGGATGGTGGATACTTGATGAGGTTATTGAACCGTCTCTTCAACTAGTGTGTGGCAGGGCACAGGAAGTTGTTCCTGTGGCACCTACACCAATTGAAGTGGAAGCTTATGATATGATCATGAAACTTCGGATCAAGTCACTACCAAACCTCGTAGGATGACAAGGATGCGTACTACTTCAGAGTGGTACGTAATCCTGTCTTGGAAGTCATGTTGCTGGACAACAATGAACCTACGAGCTATGGAGAAGCGATGGTGGGCCCGGATTCCGATAAATGGCTCGAGGCCATAAAATCCGAGAACGGATCCATGGACTTTGGTGGACTTGCCCGATGATCGGCAAGCCATTGAGATAAATGGATCTTTTAAGAAGAAGACGGACGTGGATGGTAATGTCACCATCTATGAAGCTCGACTTGTGGCGAAGTGTTTTCCGACAAGTTCAAGGAGTTGACTACGATGAGATTTTCTCACTCGTAGCGATGCTTAAAGTCCGTCGGAATCATGTTAGCATTAGCTGCATTTATGAAATCTGGCAGATGGATGTCAAGACAAGTTTCCTTACTAGTTTTCGTAAGGAAAGGTTGTATGCAATACAATCAGAAAAGTTTTGTCGATCCTAAGGATGCTAAAAGGTATGCTAGCTCCAGCGATCCTTTTAAGGACTGGAGTAAGCATCTCGGAGTTGGAATGTACGCTTTGATGAGATGATCAAAGATTTTGGATTTATACAAAGTTTATAAGAAACTTGTATTTCCAAAGAAGTGAGTGGGAGCACTATAAAATTTCTGATGAGTATATGTTGTTGACATATTGATGATCAGAGATGATGTAGAATTTCTAGAAAGCATATAGGGTTATTTTGAAAGTGTTTTTCAATGGAAAGCCTGGATTAAGCTACTTGAACATTGAGCATCAAGATCTATAAGGATAGATCAAAATGCTTAATAATACTTTCAAATGAGCACATACCTTGACATGATCTTGAAGGTGTTCAAGATGGACCAGTCAAAGAAGGAGTTCTTGCCTGAGTTGTAAGGTACGAAGTTAAGACTTAAAGCTCGACCACGGCAGAATAGAGAGAAAGGACGAAGGTCGTCCCCTATGCTTAAGATGTAGGCTCTTCAGTATGCTATGCTGTGTACCGCACCTGAAGTGTGCCTTGTCATGAGTCAGTCAAGGGGTACAAGAGTGATCCAAGAATGGCTCACAGGACAGCAGTCAAAGTTATCCTTAGTAACTAGTGGACTAAGGAATTTTCTCGATTATGGAGGTGGTAAAAGAGTTCGTCGTAAAGGTTACGACGATGCAAGCTTGACACCTATCCGGATAGCTCTGAGTAGAGAGACCGGATACATATAATGGAGCAATAATTTAGAATAGCTCCAAGTAGAACAGTTGTTTGGAATAGCTCCAAATAGAGCGTGGTAGCTGCATCTAGGAGATGACATAAAGATTTGTAAAGCACACACGGATATGAAAGGTTCAGACCTGTTGACTAAAACCTCTCTCACAAGCAACATGATCAAACATAAAACTCATTGAGTGTTAATCACATAGTGATGTGAACTAGACTACTGACTCTAGTAAACTCTTGGGTATTAGTCACATGGCGATGTGACCTGTGAGTGTTAATCACATGGCGATGTGAACTAGATTATTGACTCTAGTGCAAGTGGGAGACTGTTGGAAATATGCCCTAGAGGCAATAATAAAAGTATTATTATTATATTTCCTTGTTCATGATAATTGTCTTTTATTCATGCTATAACTGTATTATCCGGAAATCGTAATACACGTGTGAATACATAGACCACAATATGTCCCTAGTGAGCCTCTAGTTGACTAGCTCGTTGTGATCAACAGATAGTCATGGTTTCCTGGCTATGGACATTGGATGTCGTTGATAACGGGATCACATCATTAGGAGAATGATGTGATGGACAAGACCCAATCCTAAGCATAGCACAAAGATCGTGTAGTTCGTTTGCTAGAGCTTTGCCAATGTCAAGTATCTCTTCCTTTAACCATGAGATCGTGTAACTCCTGGATACCGTAGGAGTGCTTTGGGTGTATCAAACGTCACAACGTAACTGGGTGACTATAAAGGTGCACTACAGGTATCTCCGAAAGTATCTATTGTTTTATGCGGATCGAGACTGGGATTTGTCACTCCGTGTAAACGGAGAGGTATCTCTGGGCCCACTCAGTAGGACATCATCATATGCGCAATGTGACCAAGGAGTTGATCACGAGATGATGTGTTACGGAACGAGTAAAGTGACTTGCCGGTAACGAGATTGAACAAGGTATCGGTATACCGACGATCGAATCTCGGGCAAGTAAAATACCGCTAGACAAAGGGAATTGTATACGGGATCGATTGAGTCCTTGACATCGTGGTTCATCCGATGAGATCATCGTGGAATATGTGGGAGACAACATGGGTATCCAGATCCCGCTGTTGGTTATTGACCGGAGAACGTCTCGGTCATGTCTGCATGTCTCCCGAACCCGTAGGGTCTACACACTTAAGGTTCGATGACGCTAGGGTTATAAAGGAAGCTTGTATGTGGTTACCGAATGTTGTTCGGAGTCCCGGATGAGATCCCGGACGTCACGAGGAGTTCCGGAATGGTCCGGAGGTAAAGATTTATATATAGGAAGTCCTGTTTCGGCCATCGGGACAAGTTTCGGGGTCATCGGTATTGTACCGGGACCACCGGAAGGGTCCCGGGGGCCCACCGGGTGGGGCCACCTGCCCCGGGGGGCCACATGGGCTGTAGGGGGTGCGCCTTGGCCTGCATGGGCCAAGGGCACCAGCCCCAAGAGGCCCATGCGCCTGGGGAAACCCTAAAGGAAGAGTCCCAGTAGGGGAAGGCACCTCCTAGGTGCCTTGGGGGGGGGGGGGGAGGACTCCTCCCCTGGCCGCCGCCCCCTTGGAGATTGGATCTCCTAGGGGCTGGCGCACCCCCCCCTTGGGATCCCTATATATAGTGGGGTAGGAGGGCCTCCCAAACACACCTATGCCTTTGGTGCAGCCCCTCCCTCTCTCCCAAGTTCTCCTCCTCTTCTCCCATGGTGCTTGGCGAAGCCCTGCGGGATTGCCACGCTCCTCCACCACCACCACGCCGTTGTGCTGCTGCTGGATGGAGTCTTCCTCAACCTCTCCCTCTCTCCTTGCTGGATCAAGGCGTGGGAGACGTCACCGGGTTGTACGTGTGTTGAACGCGGAGGTGCCGTGCGTTCGGCACTTGATCATCGGTGATTTGAATCACGACGAGTACGACTCCATCAACCCCGTTCACTTGAACGCTTCCGCTTAGCGATCTACAAGGGTATGTAGATGCACTCTCCTTCTACTCGTTGCTGGTCTCTCCATAGATAGATCTTGGTGATTCGTAGGAAATTTTTTTGAATTTCTGCTACGTTCCCCAACAGGGCCACCTATCCCAGAGGGCCCCATGGGCTGAAGTGGGAGGGGAACCAGCCCCTGATGGGCTGGTGCGCCCCCCTTGGTCCTTCCCCTGCGCCTAGGGTTGGAAACCCTAGGGGTGGGGGGCGCCCCACTTGGCTTGGGGGGCAAGCCACCCCCTTGGCCGCCCCCCCATCTAGATGGGATCTAGAGGGGCCGGCGCCCCCCTTAGACCCCTATATAAAGAGGAGGGGAGGGAGGGCTGTGCACCCAAGCCCCTGGCACCCCCCTCTTCCCCCCGTAACACCTCTCCCTCTCGTTAGAGCTTGGCGAAGCCCTGCCGAGATCCCACTGCTTCCATCACCACACTGTCGTGCTGCTGGATCTCCATCAACCTCTCCTTCCCCCTTGCTGGATCAATAAGGAGGAGACGTCTTCCCCAACCGTACGTGTGTTGAACGTGGAGGTGCCGTCCGTTCGGCGCTCGGTCATCGGTGATTTGGATCACGACGAGTACGACTCCATCAACCCCGTTCTCTTGAACGCTTCCGCTCGCGATCTACAAGGGTATGTAGATGCACTCCTTTCCTCTTGTTGCTAGAGGACTCCATAGATTGATCTTGGTGATGCGTAGAAAATTTTAAATTCTGCTACATTCCCCAACAGTGGCATCATGAGCTAGGTCTATGCGTAGTTTCTATGCACGAGTAGAACACAAGTTGTTGTGGGTGTTGATTTTGTCAATTTACTTACCATTACTAGTCTTATCTTGATTCATCGGCATCGTGGGATGAAGTGGCCCGGACCGACCTTACACGTACGCTTACGTGAGACTGGTTCCACCGACTGACATGCACTAGTTGCATAAGGTGGCTAGCGGGTGTCTGTCTCTCCCACTTTAGTCGGATCGGACTCGATGAAAAGGGTCCTTATGAAGGGTAAATAGAAATTGGCATATCACGTTGTGGTTTTGGCGTAGGTAAGAAACGTTCTTGCTAAGAAACCTATAGCAGCCACGTAAAAGTTTGCAACAACAATTGGAGGACGTCTAACTTGTTTTTGTAGCATGTGCCGTGTGATGTGATATGGCCAAAAGGATGTGATGAATGATATATGTGATGTATGAGATTGATCATGTTCTTGTAATAGGAATTACGACTTGCATGTCAATGAGTATGACAACTGGCAGGAGCCATATGAGTTGTCTTAATTTATTTATGACCTGCGTGTCAATATATAACGTCATGTAATTACTTTACTTTATTGCTAAACCGTTAGCCATAGTAGTAGAAGTAATAGATGACGAGACAACATCATGAAGACACGATGATGGAGATCATGATGATGGAGATCATGGTGTCATGCCGGTGATGACGATGATCATGGCGCCCCAAAGAAGGAGATCATAAGGAGCAAAGTGATATTGGCCATATCATGTCACTATTTGATTGCATGTGATGTTTATCATGTTTTACATCTTATTTGCTTAGAACGACGGTAGCTTAAATAAGATGACCCCTCGTAATAATTTCAAGAAAGTGTTTCCCCTAACTGTGCATCGTTGCGAAGGTTCGTTGTTTCGAAGCACCACGTGATGATCGGGTGTGATAGATTCTAACGTTCAAATACAACGGGTGTAAGCCAGATTTACACACGCAATACACTTAGGTTGACTTGACGAGCCTAGCATGTACAGACATGGCCTCGGAACACGGAAGACCGAAAGGTCGAGCATGAGTCGTATAGAAGATACGATCAACATGAAGATGTCCACCGATGTTGACTAGTCCGTCTCACGTGATGATCGGACACGGCCTAGTTGACTCGGATCATGTTTCACTTAGATGACTAGAGGGATGTCTATCTGAGTGGGAGTTCATTGAATAATTTGATTAGATGAACTTAATTATCATGAACTTAGTCTAAAATCTTTACAATATGTCTTGTAGATCAAATGGCCCACGCTAATGTTGCCCTCAACTTCAACGCATTCCTAGAGAAAACCAAGCTGAAAGATGATGGCAGCAACTATACGGACTGGGTCCGGAACCTGAGGATCATCCTCATAGCTGCCAAGAAAGATTATGTCCTAGAAGCACCGCTAGGTGACGCACCCATCCCAGAGAACCAAGACGTTATGAACACTTGGTAGCAGCGTGCTGATGATTACTCCCTCGTTCAGTGCGGCATGCTTTACAACTTAGAACCGGGGCTCCAAAAGCTTTTTGAGCAACACAGAGCATATGAGATGTTCGAAGAGCTGGAAATGGTTTTCCAAGCTCATGCCCGGGTCGAGAGATATGAAGTCTCCGACAAGTTCTTCAGTTGTAAGATGGAGGAAAATAGTTCTGTCAGTGAGCACATACTCAAAATGTCTGGGTTGCACAACTGCTTGACTCAGCTGGGAGTTAATCTCCCGGATGACGCGGTCATTGACAGAATCCTTCAGTCGCTTCCACCGAGCTAGAAGAGCTTTGTGATGAACTTCAATATGCAGGGGATGGAAAAGACCATTCCTGAGGTATATTCAATGCTGAAATCAGCGGAGGTGGAGATCAAAAAGGAACATCAAGTGTTGATGGTGAATAAAACCACTAAGTTTAAGAAAGGCAAGGGTAAGAAGAACTTCAAGAAGGACGGCAAGGGGGTTGCCGCGCCCGGTAAGCAAGCTGCTGGGAAGAAGCCAAAGAATGGACCCAAGCCCGAGACTGAGTGTTTTTATTGCAAGGGAAGTGGTCACTGGAAGCGGAACTGCCCCAAATACTTAGCGAACAAGAAGGCCGGCAACACTAAAGGTATATGTGATATACATGTAATTGATGTGTACCTTACCAGTACTCGTAATAGCTCTTGGGTATTTGATACCGGTGCGGTTGCTCATATTTGTAACTCAAAGCAGGAGCTGCGGAATAAGTGGAGACTGGCGAAGGACGAGGTGACGATGCGCGTCGGGAATGGTTCCAAGGTCGATGTGATCGCCGTCGGCACGTTACCTCTACATTTACCTACGGGATTAGTTTTAAACCTCAATAATTGTTATTTAGTGCCAGCTTTGAGCATGAACATTATATCAGGATCTCATTTAATTCGAGATGGCTACTCATTTAAATCTGAGAATAATGGTTGTTCTATTTATATGAGAGATATGTTTTATGGTCATGCCCCGCTGGTGAATGGTTTATTCTTAATGAATCTCGAGCGTAATGTTACACATATTCATAGTGTGAATACCAAAAGATGTAAGGTTGATAATGATAGTCCCACATACTTGTGGCACTACCGCCTTGGTCACATAGGTGTCAAATGCATGAAGAAGCTCCATGCAGATGGACTTTTGGAGTCTCTTGATTACGAATCATTTGACACGTGCGAACCATGCCTCATGGGTAAAATGACCAAGACTCCGTTCTCAGGAACAATGGAGCGAGCAACCAACTTATTGGAAATCATACATACTGATGTGTGCGGTCCAATGAGTGTTGAGGCTCGCGATGGCTATCATTATGTTCTCACCCTCACTGATGACTTGAGTAGATATGGGTATGTCTACTTAATGAAACACAAGTCCGAGACCTTTGAAAAGTTCAAGGAATTTCAGAGTGAGGTTGAGAATCAACGTGACAGGAAAATCAAATTCTTGCGATCAGATCGTGGGGGAGAATACTTGAGTCACGAATTTGGCACGCACTTAAGGAAATGTGGAATAGTTTCACAACTCACGCCGCCTAGAACACCTCAGCGTAATGGTGTGTCCGAACGTCGTAATCGCACTCTATTGGATATGGTGCGATCTATGATGTCTCTTACCGATCTATCGCTGTCATTTTGGGGCTATGCTTTAGAGACTGCCGCATTCACTTTAAATAGGGCTCCGTCAAAATCCGTTGAAACGACACCGTATGAATTATGGTTTGGGAAGAAACCTAAGCTGTCGTTTCTAAAAGTTTGGGGATGCAATGCTTATGTCAAGAAACTTCAACCTGAAAAGCTCGAACCCAAGTCGGAAAAATGCGTCTTCATAGGATACCCTAAAGAAACTATTGGGTATACCTTCTACCTCAGATCCGAAGGCAAGATCTTTGTTGCCAAGAATGGATCCTTTCTAGAGAAAGAGTTTCTCTCGAAAGAAGTAAGTTGGAGGAAAGTAGAACTTGATGAAGTATTACCTCTTAAACCGGAAAGTGGCGCAACTCGGGAAAATGTTCCTGAGGTGCCTGCACCGACTAGAGAGGAAGTTAATGATGATGATCATGAAACTTCAGATCAAGTTGCTACTGAACTTCGTAGGTCCACAAGGACATGTTCCGCACCAGAGTGGTACGACAACCCTGTCTTGGAAATCATGTTGTTAGACAACGGTGAACCTTCGAACTATGAGGAAGCGATGGCGGGCCCAAATTCTGACAAATGGCTAGAAGCCATGAAATCCGAGATAGGATCCATGTATGAAAACGAAGTATGGACTTTGACTGACTTGCCCGATGATCGGCGAGCCATAGAAAATAAATGGATCTTTAAAAAGAAGACAGACGCAGATGGTAATGTGACCATCTACAAGGCTCGACTCGTCGCTAAGGGTTATCGACAAGTTCAAGGGGTTGACTACGATGAGACTTTCTCACCCGTAGCGAAGATGAAGTACGTTCGAATCATGTTAGCAATTGCCGCATTCTATGATTATGAGATATGGCAAATGGACGTCAAAACGGCATTCCTTAACGACTTTCTTAAGGAAGAATTGTATATGATGCAGCCGGAAGGTTTTGTCGATCCTAAGAATGCTAACAAGGTGTGCAAGCTCCAACGCTCAATCTATGGGATGGTGCAAGCATCTCGGAGTTGGAACATTCGATTTAATGAGATGATCAAAGCGTTTGGGTTTACACAGACTTATGGAGAAGCCTGTGTTTACAAGAAAGTGAGTGGGAGCTCCATAGCATTTCTCATATTATATGTGGATGACATACTGTTGATGGGAAATGATATAGAATTCTTGGAAAGCATAAAGGCCTACTTGAACAAGTGTTTTTCAATGAAGGACCTTGGAGAAGCTACTTATAAATTAGGCATCAAAATCTATAGAGATAGATCGAGACGCCTCATTGGTCTTTCACAAAGTACATACCTTGACAAGATATTGAAGAAGTTCAATATGGATCAGTCCAAGAAGGGGTTCTTGCCTGTATTGCAAGGTGTGCAATTGAGCATGGCTCAATGCCCGACCATGGCAGAAGATAGAGAAAAGATGAGTGTCGTCCCCTATGCCTCGGCCATAGGGTCTATTATGTATGCCATGCTGTGTACCAGACCTGATGTAAACCTTGCCGTAAGTTTGGTAGGAAGGTACCAAAGTAATCCGGCATGGAACACTGGACAGCGGTCAAGAATATCCTGAAGTACCTGAAGAGTACTAAGGATATGTTTCTCGTTTATGGAGGTGACGAAGAGCTCGTTGTAAAGGGTTACGCCGATGCTAGCTTCGACATAGATCTGGATGACTCTAAGTCACAAACCGGATACGTGTATATTTTGAATGGTCGGGCAGTAAGCTGGTGCAGTTGCAAGCAATGCGTTGTGGCGGGATCTACATGTGAAGCGGAGTACATGGCAGCCTCGGAGGCAGCACAAGAAGCAATCTGGGTGAAGGAGTTCATTACCGACCTAGGAGTCATTCCCAATGTGTCGGGCCCGACGACTCTCTTCTGTGACAACATTGGAGCTATTGCCCTTGCCAAGGAGCCCAGGTTTCACATGAAGACCAGGCATATCAAGCATCGCTTCAACTCCATTAGTGAAAGTGTTCAAAATGGAGACATAGATATTTGTAAAGTAGATACGGACCTGAATGTAGCAGATCCATTGACTAAACCTCTCCCTAGAGCAAAACATGATCAACACCAGAACTCGATGGGTGTTCGATTCATCACAATGTAACTAGATTATTGACTCTAGTGCAAGTGGGAAACTGTTGGAAATATGCCCTAGAGGCAATAATAAAATGGTTATTATTATATTTCCTTGTTCATGATAATTGTCTATTGTTCATGCTATAATTGTGTTATCCGGAAATTGTAATACATGTGTGAATACATAGACCACAACACGTCCCTAGTGAGCCTCTAGTTGACTAGCTCGTTGATCAAAATATAGTCATGGTTTCCTGATTATGGACATTAGATGTCATTGATAACGGGATCACATCATTAGGAGAATGATGTGATGGACAAGACCCAATCCTAAGAATAGCACAAGATCGTGTAGTTCGTTTGCTAGAGCTTTTCCGAATGTCAAGTATCATTTCCTTAGACCATGAGATTGTGCAACTCCCGGATACCGTAGGAGTGCTTTGGGTGTGCCAAATGTCACAACGTAACTGGGTGACTATAAAGGTGCACTACGGGTATCTCCGAAAGTGTCTGTTGGGTTGGCACGAATCAAGACTGGGATTATCACTTCGTATGACGGAGAGGTATCTCTGGGCCCACTCGGTAATGCATCATCATAATGAGCTCAATGTGACCAAGTGGTTGATCACGGGATCATGCATTACGGTACGAGTAAAGTGACTTGCCGGTAACGAGATTGAACGAGGTATTGGGATACCGACGATCGAGTCTTGGGCGAGTAACGTACCGATTGACAAAGGGAATTGTATATGGGATTGATTGAATCCTCGACATCGTGGTTCATCCAATGAGATCATCGAGGAGCATGTGGGAGCCAACATGGGTATCCAGACCCCGCTGTTGGTTATTGACCGGAGAGTCGTCTCGGTCATGTCTGCGTGTCTCCCGAACCCGTAGGGTCTACACACTTAAGGTTCGGTGACGCTAGGGTTGTTGATATATTAGTATGCGGTAACCCGAAAGTTGTTCGGAGTCCAGGATGAGATCCCAGACGTCACGAGGAGTTTCGGAATGGTCCGGAGGTGAAGAATTATATATAGGAAGTCCAGTTTCGGCCACCGGGAAAGTTTCGGGGGTCACCGGTATTGTATCGGGACCACCGGAAGGGTCCCGGGGGTCCACCGGGTGGGGCCACCTATCCCGGAGGGCCCCATGGGCTAAAGTGGGAGGGGAACCAGCCCCTGATGGGCTGGTGCACCCCCCTTGGGCCTCCCCCTGCGCCTAGGGTTGGAAACCCTAGGGGTGGGGGCGCCCCACTTGGCTTGGGGGGCAAGCCACCCCCTTGGCCGTCGCCCCCCCATATAGATGGGATCTAGAGGGGCCGCCGCCCCCCCTTGGACCCCTATATAAAGAGGGGGGGAGGGAGGGCTGCACACCCAAGCCACTGGCGCCTCCCTCTTCCCCCCGTAACACCTCTCCCTCTCGTTAGAGCTTGGCGAAGCCCTGCCGTGATCCCGCTGCTTCCATCACCACGCCGTCGTGCTGCTGGATCTCGATCAACCTCTCCTTCCCCCTTGCTGGATCAAGAAGGAGGAGACATCTTCCCCAACCGTACGTGTGTTGAACGCGGAGGTGCCGTCCGTTCGACGCTCGGTCATCGGTGATTTGGATCACGACGAGTACGACTCCATCAACCCCGTTCTCTTGAACGCTTCCGCTCGCGGTCTACAAGGGTATGTAGATGCATTCCTTTCCTCTCGTTGCTAGAAGACTCCATAGATTGATCTTGGTGATGCGTAGAAAATTTTAAATTCTGCTACGTTCCCCAACAATAATGACCCTTTAGTTTCCTGATCGTTGAGTTGAAAGACTCTGCTAGATTATTGTGCACATTGTCAACTTTGCTCACTTCACTGAATTGGCTTTTTGCCCATAACTTGGAGTGTTGTGTTTCCAAGTATTCTTTCACTTTGGGATTCATGTATAACTGCCTCAAGTGGTAGTTGTGCTTCTTCACACTACAAGTCAAAGATGCTGGCCATAAATTGTCGGTATACACCCTTCCTTTGAATTTCTTCATGAAATTTACATCAAGGTGACGCATGCATTCCCTATGCTCTACTCTAGGGAACACATTGTCCACGGCCACTTCTAAACCTTTGCAGGCATCTGTATGAATGACCAACCCATTGGGATGTGCAATAGCCCGGCGCAGATTATGCAAAAACCAAGTCCAGCTCTCCTCTGACTGTGTCTCCAGCACACCGTAGGCAACTGGAAATACACTGTGTGCATCAACTGCACAAACTGCTACTAACTGTCCTTTAAACCTCCCTGTGAGAAAAGTGGCATCAATAGCCAAATAGGGCCTGCAGCCGTCCAAAAAACCCCGGCAGCAAGCCTCAAAGCAGACAAAAACCCTCCTAAAGCATTCCTTGGTCTTTGTCACTCCCCTGAATGTGTACTCCATGGTGTGATGATCAATATCTACAATACTACCTCGGCTTGTCCTCTCCACTTCACCTTTGAATGAATACAACAATTGAAAACTTTCCTGCCAGTTACCATAAATAGAATCCATAACATGTTGTTTACCATTGAACAACCTCTTGTATGGTAAATCTATCTTGAACTTATCTTTGATGTTCTTCTGCAATTCCTTTGGACCCACTTGCTGGTTTTCTTTCACCCACTTCTTTACTTCTTCTGCCACCCATCTTGACTTCGCTCTACTGATTGTATCCTTCCTAAGGGTTGATTCCTGGCATGTGTGCTTAAAAGGGTTCACTTTGACCTGAACATTAGTGCTATTTCGCATTTTAGATGCGAGTAGCCTCCATGGACAACCCTCAGTCAGACAGTGCACTCTGTAACGTACTTGATCGCTCTTGTCAACTTTGAAAGTACGTTCTACCTTGATGCAGTATGTCACAAGTGCATTTCTACACTCATTCATGGATGCAAAAACTATACCTTCTTCCATATGAGGGTTCAAAGGGTCCCATTCAATAGCTGCAAGGTCTTCGTCCTCACCCACCGCGTCATCATCCACACGGATTGCATTGTGAGCCTCATCTTGGTTTTCAAACCGAGGTGCCTGTTGTAAATTCCGAATAACATCAGAATATAGCTTCTCTTCATCAACCCCAGAATTGTAGTCATCAGGATCCACTTCAAGGGTGACCCTACTGCTGTTGCCCACACTTGTCGAGCCACCACGTCGCCATGCACCAACTGAACTGTTCTGGCTAGAGATGCCATTACGACGACTTGGTTCTCCCCGAGATGTTGCACCCGTCATCCTAGGTCCAAATGCCTGCTCAAGCACATCAACTTGCAGCCTCACATGAAAATTATCTTTCTCTTTATGTCTAACAAACATGGTAGCTAGCTCTTCATCATTACTAACTGCCACCCATTTCTTTTCCCCATCATAGTATTTGTATACCACTTCATTAAGCAAACCCCAAGGATATTGGCTACAAATTACCTCCCCAAATTGTCTAAAACTCCAATTACTAGCCATTGGCAACCGATAATCAAAACCTCCTTGGTATTTCTTCTTATCCTTTGCATCGAACATGTACCGGTCCCTTCTAATGTGCACCATGAAAGCAAACCACAAATCCATCCTAACCGGCGAAAAACAGAGACGCAATCAGCACACTAATTGGTCAAACCTACTCGAATTGAGTGTTCAAATGCACAACTAAGCTCAATCTAAACAAGAGGCGAGACTTACCCCTCGGGAACCCAGTCATGGACACGGCGGATCTCTGGCCCGATGCGTGCCTCACCAAATACTCCGGGGTCGCCGCTGCTCGCCATTTCGCCCTAGGGTTCTTCCTCCTAGTTCAAATAGCTCCAGCGGCCACCACCTTTGAGCGCTCCGGCCGGGCGCACGGAAGGAGGCCGCACCACGGGTCGAGCAAGTGGTGGGCGCCCCACCTGTGGCGTCGCAGGAAGGTGGCAGGCGTAGGCGCATGACGGTAGTGGCGGAGCAGGCCATGCAGCTGGTGGCGGGGCAGGTGCTGGCGGCAGCGCAGGTGGCGGCGGCGGCGCAGGACAGCCGGCCGGCGGATGGGCAGAGTGAGCTAGAATGATTTGGGGATTTAGTTGCACAGGCCTACATGTCAGCTCCGGACCCACATCCACGCGGTCCCACGTGTAAGCTTCGGACCCACAATCACTAATGTCGGCGGACGGAATGGATTCAAATATGGCCGTTTGGCCTCATCATAGTTGTTGTGCATGGACTAGGGGCAAAACTGAGCACAATTCACATCTGAGGGAAAAACTGAGCACATGACACCACTAAGGGCAAAAGGATAACTAACCCATCATAAATATGCTCTACAGGTATCTTCGATGGTGTCTGTTGAGTTGGCGTGAATCGAGATTGGGATTTGTCACTACGTGTATCGGAGAGGTATCTCTGGGCCCTCTCGGCAATACACATCACAAGAAGCTTGCAAGCGAAGTGACTAAGGAGTTAGTTGCAAGATTATGTATTATGGAATGAGTAAAGAGACTTTCCGGTAACGATATTGAACTAGGTATAGAGATACTGACGATCGAATCTCGGGCAAGTAACATACCGACAAAAAAAGGGAATTATGTATGTTGTCATAAAGGTTCAACCGATAAAAGATCTTCGTGGATTATGTAGGAATCAATATGGGCATCCAGGTCCCGCTATTGGTTATTGACCGGAGAGGTGTCTCCATCATGACTACATAATTCCCGAACCTGCAGGGTCACACGCTTAACGTTCGCTGACGCTAGAGTAGTATCGGGATATTTGATGAGTGGTAACCAAATGTTGTTCAGAGTTCCGGATGAGATCCCAGACGTCACGAGGAGTCTTGGAATGGTCGAGAGGTAAAGATTTATATATGGGAAGTCATATTTTGGGTTCCGGAAAAAGTGCAGTTTTTTCGGTATTGTAATGGGAAGTTTCTAGAAGGTTCTGGAGGATTCCGGAGGGGTTTGGAAGTCCACAAGTGGGTCCACCACGATCCAAGGGCTAAAATGGGCTGCGGGGAGGTGCCCTGGCCTTATTGGGCTAGGCGCATCAAGTCCTCAAAAGCATATGTGGCTAGGGAAGGCAAAAAAAGGAAGAAGTCCTAGTAGGAATAGGGTTGGACTTGGAGTCCAAGTCCTCTCCCCCTTAGCTGCACCCTAGGGCTTGGAGGGGCTGTTTTCCACGCCCCTCCACCTATATATAGAGGGGAGGGTGAAGGAAATATGCCCTAGAGGCAATAATAAAGTTATTATTTATTTCCTTATATCATGATAAATGTTTATTATTCATGCTAGAATTGTATTAACCGGAAACATGATACATGTGTGAATACATAGACAAAAAAAATGTCACTAGTATGCCTCTACTTGACTAGCTCGTTTATCAAAGATGGTTATGTTTCCTAGCCATAGACATGAGTTGTCATTTGATTAACGGGATCACATCATTAGGAGAATGATGTGATTGACTTGAGCCATTCCGTTAGCTTAGCACTTGATCGTTTAGTATGTTGCTATTGCTTTCTTCATGACTTATACATGTTCCTATGACTATGAGATTATGCAACTCCCGTTTATCGGAGGAACACTTTGTGTGCTACCAAACATCACAACGTAACTGGGTGATTATAAAGGTGCTCTACAGGTGTCTCCGAAGGTACTTGTTGAGTTGGCGTATTTCGAGATTAGGATTTGTCACTCCAATTGTCGGAGAGGTATCTCTGGCCCACTCGGTAATGCACATCACTATAAGCCTTGCAAGCATTGTAACTAATGAGTTAGTTGCAGGATGATGTATTACAGAACAAGTAAAGAGACTTGCTGGTAGCGAGATTGAACTAGGTATTGAGATACCGACGATCGAATCTCGGGCAAGTAACATACCGATGACAAAGGGAACAACATATGTTGTTATGCGGTTTGACCGATAAAGATCTTTGTAGAATATGTGGGAGCCAATATGAGCATCCAGGTTCCGCTATTGGTTATTGACCGGAGACGTGTCTCGGTCATGTCTACATAGTTCTCGAACCCGTAGGGTCCGCACGCTTAAAGTTCGATGACGATCGATATTATGAGTTTTGTGTTTTGATGTACCGAAGGTATTTCAAAGTCCCGGATGTGATCACAGACATGACAAGGAGGCTCGAAATGGTCAAGATGTAAAGCTCGATATATTGGACGACTATGTTCGGACACCGGAAAGGTTCCGAAAGGTTTCGGACATATATCGGAGTACCGGGGGTTACTGGAACCCCTCGGGGGGCTTAATGGGCCTACATGGGCCTTAGTGGAAATAGAGGGCAGCAAGGGGAGTGTGGGGCGCCCCCCAAGGCCCAAACCGAATTGGTTTAGGGCAAGGGGGCCGGCCCCCTCTTTCCTTCTCCTCCTTTCCCTTTCCTTCCCCCTCTCCTACTCCTACTAGGAATAGGAGGAGTCCTACTCCTAGTAGGAGTAGGACTCCCCCTTGGCGCACCTCTCCCTGGCTGGCCGCCTCCTCCCCCTTGCTCCTTTATATACGGGGGCAGGGGGGCACCCCATAGACACACACTTGATCATTGATCCCTTAGTCGTGTGTGGTGCCCCCCTCCACCATAATCCAACTCGATCATATCATAGCGGTGCTTAGGCGAAACCCTGCGTCAGTAGCATCATCATCACCGTCACCACGCCGTCGTGCTGACGAAACTCTCCTATGAAGCTTTGCTAGATCGGAGCTCACAGGACGTCATCGAGTTAAACGTGTGCTTTACTCGGAGGTGCCGTGCGTTCGGTACTTGGATCGGTCGGATCATGAAGACGTTCGACTACATCAACCGCGTTGTGCTAACGCTTCCGCTTTCGGTCTATGAGGGCATGTGGACACACTCTCCCCTCTCGTTGCTATGCATCACCATGATCCTACGTGTGCGTAGGATTTTTTTTGAAATTACTACGTTCCCCAACAGAGGGGGCACCCCAAGAGGACACACCAAGCCCTTGGCGCCCCTCTCTCTCCCGTTACTCCGTAGTTCCACCGCCTCGTCCCGGTGACGCTTAGCGAAATGCTGTCGGTACGCGGCCACAACCATCACCACCACGCCATGACCGCTCTCTGACTATAGCGCCAGAAAAGCTCTTGTCTGCTAGGACTACATCGGTATTTCCCCACGGTAGGTATTTCCCTGAGTGAAGAAAACAAGGTTATCGAACCAATGGGAGAATAAAGCAACACAACTTAAACAACACCTGCACACAAATAACAACACCTCGCAACCTGACGTGTTAAAGGGGTTGTCAATCCTTTCGGGTAACGATGCCAGAAAATTGTAGTAGATTGAAATAATAGATCATGAATAAAATAAATTGCAGCAAAATATTTTTGTATTTTTGGTTTAATAGATCTGAATAAAAATGCAAAGGAAAGTAGATCGCAAGAAAATATATGAGGAAGAAGACCCGGGGGCCGTAGGTTTCACTAGTGGCTTCTCTCGAGAAAAATAGCAAACGGTGGGTAAACAAATTACTGTTGGGCAATTGATAGAACCTCAAATAATTATGACGATATCTAGGCAATGATCATTACATAGGCATCACGTCCAAGATTAGTAGACCGACTCCTGCCTGCATCTACTACTATTACTCCACACATCGACTGCTACCCAGTATGCATCTAGTGTATTAAGTTCATGGAAAAATGGAGTAATGCAATAAGAACGATGACATGATGTAGACTAGATCCGTTTATCTATTGCGTACATATAGATCTCATTGTTTTATCCTTAGTATCAACGATACATACGTGTCGGTTCCCTTTCTGTCACTAGGATCGAGCACCATAAGATCGAATCCACTACCGGGCACCTTTTCCCATTGCAAGATAAATAGATCAAGTTGGCCAAACAAAACCAAAATATCGGAGAAGAAATATGAGGCTATAAGGGATCATGCATATAAGAGATCAAAGAAACTCAAATAACTTTCATGGATATAAAAAGATATGACTGATCATAAACTCAAAGTTCATCAGATCCCAACAAACACACCGCAAAAAGAGTTAAATCATATGGATCTCCAAGAGACCATTGTATTGAGAATCAAGAGAGAGAGAGAGATGAAGCCATCTAGCTACTAATTCACGCATCATCGGAGGGGCACCAATGGTTGTGGTGAACCCCATCCGAGATGGTGTCTATATTGGATCTGGTGGTTCTGGACTCTGCGGCGGCTGGATGAATATTTCTTCGACTCCCCTAGGGTTTTGGGAATATTTGGGTATTTATAGAGCAAAGAGGCAGAATGGGGCACCCGAGGTGGGCACAACCCACCAGGGAGCGCCCGGGCCTCCTAGCGCGCCCTAGTGGGTTGTCCCCTCCTCGGGACTCCCCCCAAGTGCTACTAGGGCCCAACTTGTTCCTTCTGGTCCATAAAAAATCTCCGTAAAGTTTCGCGGCATTTGGACTCCGTCTGACATTGATTTTCTGCTATGTAAAAAACACGGAAAAAACAGGAACTGACACTTGGCACTATGTCAATAGGTTAGTACCAAAAAATGATATAAAATGACTATAAAATGATTATAAAACATCCAAGATTGATAATATAACAGCATGAAATAATCAAAAATTATAGATACATTGGAGATGTATCAGCATCCCCAAGCTTAACTCATACTCGTCCTCGAGTAGGTAAGTGATAAAAACAAAATTTTGATGTGGAGTGATGTTTAACATGTCATATCATATTCTTTTCTTTATAGCTTGGAAAATTGGACTTTTTATGTGGTTCAAAGCAATAGTCTAGTTTTGACATGATGATTTAGATACTCAAGCATATCAACAAGCAACCATGTCTTTCAAAATATCGATGCTAAAATAAGTTATCCCTACAAAATCATATAGTCTTGTCATGATCTGTCTTCTTAACACAAAATATTTATCATGCACAACCCCGATGACAAGCCGAGCAATTGGTTTGTACTTTTTAATGCGCTTCAGCCTTTTCGACTCTTACGTAATACATGAGCGCAAGCCATGGATATAGCACTACGGGTGGAATAGAGCATGATTATAGGGGTAAATATAGAGAAGACAAAAAGTAAGAAAGTCTCACATCGATGCGGCTAACCAATGGGCTATGGAGATGCCCATCAATCGATATCAACATGAGGAGTAGGGATTGCCATGCAACGAATGCACTAAGAGCTATAAGTGTATGAAAGCTCAATATGAAAACTAAGTGGGTGTGCATCTAATCCTATAATGAAATATTTCCACTAGTATATGAAAGTGACAACATAGGAGACTCTCCATATGAAAAACATGGTGCTACTTTGAAGCACAAGTGTGGTAAAGGATACTAGCAATGCGCCTTCTCACTTTGTTTATTTTTTCTTCTTTTCTTTTTCTCTCTCTCTTTTTGTCCAGAGTCTCATCCCAACTTGTGGGGGAATCATAGTCTTCATCATCCTTTCCTCACTAGGGCACTGCTCTAAAAATGAATAATGATGATCATCACACTTCTATTTACTTATAACTCAAAAGAAACAAAAAATTACAACTCGATACCTATAACAAGTATGACTCTGTATGAATGCCTTTGGCAATGATCTAGCGTAACATGTATGAAAAAATGATGAATGGTGGCTGAGCCACAAACACTATGTCAGCTATATGATCATGCAAAGCAATATGACAATGAATGCTCAAGTCATCAAACAGAAGCCGTGAAAGTTGCATGGCAATATATCTCGGAATGGCCATGGAAAAGCCATAACAGGTAGGTATGGTGGATGTTTTGAGGAAGATATAATGAGGCTTATGTGTGATAGAGCGTATCATATCACGGGGTTTGGATGCACCTGCGAAGTTTGCACCACGTCTCAATGTGAGAAGGGCACTGCACGGTACAGTAGAGGCTAGCAAATTGCGAAAAGGTAAGAGTGCGTATAATCCATGGACTCACATTAGTCATAAAGAACTCATATACTTATTGCAAAAGTTTATTAGCCCTCGAAGCAAAGTACTACTACGCATGCCCCTGGGGGGATAGATTGGTAGGAAAAGACCATCGCTCGTCCTCGACCGCCACTCATAAGGAAGATAATCAAAAATAAATCATGCTCCAACATCATAGCATAACAAGAGACTATACGTGCATGATTCGGGAATCACAAACCTTTACACCAATATTCCTACTACAACATAATTACTCATCAACAAAACTCACATATCACATCACCATATATCAAAATTATTACTAAGAATCAAGTTTATTTTGTCCAATGATTTTCATGACATTTTTATTTTCTTTATCCTTCTTGGATATCTATCACTTTGGGACTAATTTTCATGTGTTGGTTTTCATAAGCTCAAACAAATATAAGTGAAGATCATGAGCATAATATTTCTTTCTCTCAAAATAATTTAAGTGAAGCAAGAGAGCTTTTTTTTTCAAAATTTTACTAACTCTAAAATAAATCTAAGTGAAGCAAAAGAGCATTTCTTCAAAAATACTAAGCACACCGTGCTCAAAAAGATATAAGTGAAGCACTAGAGCAAGTCCTAGCTCATAAAAGATTTAAGTGAAGCATAGAGAGAAATTCTAACAAGTCATGACATAATTTTGGCTCTCTCAAATAGGTGTGTCCAGCAAGGGTAGATGACTTAAAACACAAAATAAAACAAGCAAAGACTCATATCATACAAGATGCTCCAAGCAAAACACATATCATGTGACGAATAAAAATTAGTTTCGAGTAAAATACTGATAGTTGTTGGAAGAAAGCAGGGATGCCACTCGGGGGCATCCCCAAGCTTAGTTGGTTGCTAATTTTTGGATAATAGCTTGGGATTCCGGGGCATCCCCAAGCTTAGGCTATTCCATCCTTCCTTCATCCATCATAAGATAACCCAAAAATTGAAAACTTCAATCACACAAAACTCAACAAAACCTTCGTGGGATCCGTTAGTATAAGAATAATAAACCACTAGTATAAGTGTTGTATCAAAACAATTCATATTTTGTTTTTGTATTATATCTATTGTATTCCAACTTTTCTATGGCAAAAACTCATCAAATAAAACCATAGAGCCATCAAAATAAGCACACAACACAAAAAAACAGAATCTGTCAAAACAGAACAGTTTGTAGGAATCTGACTATTTTGAATACTTCTGTAACTCCAAAAATTCTGAAAAATTAGGACGACCTGAGAAATTTGTATATTGATCTACTTCAGGTGGAATGGCTATTTGATCGCTCTCTGGTAAAAAATGAAAATTAATTTCATGAGCATAAAAGTTTCTATTTTTTCAGCAAGATCAGACAACTATCACCCAAGAAGATCCTAAAGGCTTTACTTGGCATGAACACTAATTAAAACATAAAAAACACAATCATAACAGTAGCATAATTGTTCTAACACACGAGAACATGAAGCAAAAAGCAAAAATAAATTTTATTCATTGGGTTGCCTCCCAACAAGAACTATAGTTTTACGCCCTTAGCTAGGCATTGATAATTTTAATGATGCTCACAAGAAAGATAGCAATTGAAACACGAAGAGAGCATCATGTAGCATGTGAAAAATAAGTTTAGGTCTAACATACTTCCTATGCATAGGAATTTTATAAGCAAACAAATTATCAAGACAAGCAAAAACCAGTATATGCAAGGAAGAAGAAAGAAACAATAGCAATCTCAACATAACGAGAGGTAATTTAGTAACATGAAAATTTCTACAACCATATTTTCCTCTCTCATAATAGTTACATGTAGGATCATAATAAAATTCAACAATATAACCATCACATAAAATATTTTCTTCATGATCCACATGCATGCAAAGTTGACACTCTTCCAAAATAGTGGGATTATCATCAAATGAAGTCATGACCTCTCCAAGCCCACTTTCAATATAATTGCAAATATATTCATCATGAGGATTAAATAATTTTTCAAAGATCATAAGGAAAATCACCCCAATCATGATCATTGCAATAAGTAGTAGACATAGCACAATTGACATTAATAGAATTTATAGTAAAATCATTGCAATCATGCTTTTCATTCAAGGAGCTATCATGAATCACTTCATAAATTTCTTCATCACAATTTTTAGATTCACGAATCTCAAGCAAAACTTCATAAAGATAATCTTGTGCACTCAACTCACAAGAAATTGGTTCAACATGATTGGATCTTTTGAAAAGATTAGCAAGTTGATGGGGATCCATATCAATAGATTTTTAGCAACTGAAGGTGCAAGCATATAGAAGGCACGTGGCAACACAAGCAAACAAAAGATCGAACGAGAAAAAGGCGAACGAAAAAGGGGGCGAATAAAACGGAAATTTTTTGTGAAGTGGGGGAGAGGAAAATGAGAGTCAAATGGCAAATAATGTAAATTGAGAGGAGATGATATTTGTGATTTGGAACCTGCTATATGTTGAAGATCCTCCCCGGCAATGGCGCCAGAAATTCCTTTTGATCGCTCTCTGAATATAGCACCAGAAAAGCTCATTTCTGCTAGGACTACGTCGGTATTTCCCTAAAGTGGAAGGGATGATGCAGCACAATGACGGTAGGTATTTCCCTCAGTGAAGAAACCAAGATTATCGAACTAGTAGGAGAACCAAGCAACACAACGTAAACAACACCTGCACACAAATAACAACACCTCGCAATCCGACGTGTTAAAGGGGTTGTCAATCCCTTTCGGGTAACGATGCCAGAAAATTGTAGTAGATTGAAATAATAGATCACAAATAAAATAAATTGCAGAAAAGTATTTTTGTATTTTTGGTTTAATAGATCTGAATAAAAATGCAAAGGGAAAGTAGATCACAAGCAAATATATGAGGAAGAAGACCCGGGGGCCGTAGGTTTCACTAGTGGATTCTCTTGAGAAAAATAACAAATGGTGGGTAAACAAATTACTGTTGGGCCATTGATAGAACCTCAAATAATTATGATGATATCCAGGCAATGATCATTACATAGGCATCATGTCCAAGATTTGTAGACCGACTCCTGCCTACATCTACTACGATTACTCCACACATCGACCGCTATCCATCATGCATCTAGTGTATTAAGTTCATGAAAAAATGGAAAAGAACGATGACATGATGTAGACAAGATCCGTTTATCTATATTCCATAGATATAGATCTTGTCTTTTTATCCTTAGTAGCAACGATACATACGTGTCGGTTCCCTTTTTGTCACTAGGATCGAGCACCGTAAGATCGAACCCACTATCGGGCACCTCTTCCCATTGCAATAGATCAAGTTGGCCAAACAAACCCAAATATCGACGAAGAAATACGAGGCTATAAGAGATCATGCATATAAGAGATCAAAGAAACTCAAATAACTTTCATGGATATAAAAAGATATGACTGATCATAAACTCAAAGTTCATCAGATCCCAACAAACACACCGCAAAAAGAGTTACATCATATGGATCTCCAAGAGACCATTGTATTGAGAATCAAGAGAGAGATGAAGCCATATAGCTACTAACTATGGACCCAAAGGTCTACAAAGAACTACTCATGCATCATCGGAGTGGCACCAATCACTACAAAAAAAAGACACATCCGTGACATTTTGGGCCGAATGAAATTTTCTTCTGTCATACCTATGACACTTCTATGACGATAATTGTGACAAAACCCGGTATCATCATAGATGTGGTGGGGTCCTACTTCTACGACAAAAAATCATGACAGAAAATGGGCTTTTCGTCCTGGGCAGGCCGGAGACGCAGCTGCATGACATTCTTTGGGCCATCCATGATGGAAAAAACCGTGGTAGAAGCCAGGGCATGGAAAATATCGGGGAGTCCCCGGTTACGGTGGGTGGTCGGGGGCCGAGCGATGCGTGTTTCTCTCGTACGTACGCGCATGTGTGCGAGGCGTTGGGCTCTAACTGAACCCGAGCGAGGCGTTGGGCTCTAACTGAACCCAAGCGATTGCACTGCAGGTAGGCCTGGGCATTCGGTTCCCCCGAACTATTCGGTTTGGTACCTTGGGTTATTTTGAATTTCGGTTTAGAGAATATGCTACCCGATCGGTTAACTGGAAAATAGATAACCAAGGATTCGGTGCAGTAGCAATTCGGTTCGGTTCTCGGGTTGACCGAGCAGGACTGATACACTTTAGTTTGAAAAAGTCTATGGGCCTTTTGCACTTTTAGTCTAGCACATCCCGTCAGAGACTGAAGCCGAGCGACAAAGGCAGTCTGGGTGGAAAAAAAGATGCAGAAGCGTGCGAGGGAGAGGGAGCAGATGCCGCTAGGCACTGGCCGCCGGAGAACCTCGCTGGGCGCTGAACGCTATCCGCCGGACTTGATAGCAGAGAAGTGAAAGCTTGGGTTAGGGAGGCGGCAGGAGTGAGCGCACTGTCTCGTGGGGTATCGTGCGACTATAAAAAGCTGATGGGCAGCAAAGCGGTAGTGGGCTGGGTGGCTGGCCATCGAATGCATGCCACAACATCTAGTATTTTTTATGGGGAAGAAAAGGTTGGAAAAAATTGTCGTTTATTGATTGGATGGCCAATTAACGTGCATGGGCTATTACGCTTAGTTGGATGAGCTATAGTAATATATTACTACTAAAATACTTCGGTTCATTTGGGAGATTCGGTTAACATAATCCAGTGACGAACTTACCGAATTAATTTCGGTTTCTGCCGTTTGCTGACCGAACAACCAACCGAAGCATCGGTTCTCTGTTTTTTCGGTTTCGATCTCGATTTTCTTGGCTCCGGTCTTTGGTTCTCGGTTTTTATGCCCACCCCTAACTACAGTTAACGCGTTACTGAACCCGAGCTATCGATCAATGGCTGTTAACTGAACCCGATCGAGCGATTCCTTCGCTACTGCTGCTAACTGAAGCTGATCGATGCTGCCTTTAGATGAATAGTGAGCATTGCTGGGGGAGTTTGGATGAACAGTTCCTGGTGGGGGTGGATGAACAGGACCCCGTGGTGTTGCCTTTGGATGAACAGGACCCCGTGGTGTTGCCTTTGAATGAACAGGACCCCGATCGATTGAGCCGGTTGGGGCTGGATGAACAGGACCCCATGGAGGGCAGGATGAACAGGACCACCCCGTGGAGGGCAGGATGAATAGTAGATGGTGGAGGGCAGGATGAACAGTAGCCCGTGGAGGGGTGGTTGAATAGCAGCCCATGGAGAGGGCTGGTTGAACAGTAGCCGGTGGAGTAGCGCGCGGTGGAGGCTGGATGAACATGAGCCCGTGGATGAACAGACGCAAGTGGAGGCTCGAGGAGGTCGACGGTGGATGAACAGCAGCCCGTGGAGGATGGAGGGGGTCGACGGTGGAGATGAACAGGACCCCCGTTTCGACCGTAGCACTCCAACACAAGTTCGTTTCCTCCGTTTTGCGGTATGCCACACCCCTCCCGATCAACAGGACCCCCGTTTCGACCGTAGGAGGTCCGTTTCCTCCGTTTTGCGGTACGCCAGACCCCTCCCGATGAACAGGATCCCGTTTCGAACGTGGCCGGTCGAACACAAGGCTGTTTCCTCCGTTCTGCGGTACGCCATGCCTCATTTCCATCGGCTGTTCCGTCCAAGCCCTCCCGATGAACACGACGACGCATTCCGTTCCGACCCAGTCGGTTGGCTCCCCATGAACACGACGACGACACTGTTTCTCCATTCCGACCCAGCCATGTACACGAGCCCTGGCCGTACGTATGCGCGAGTAGGCGCTCGAGACCATGCCCGTATGTACGTACGTGGCTGTATTTTCTTTCTTGCACACTGGCAGTTGTACGTACGTGTACATGCTACGTGCGCGCCTCTACTACGACACGTGCACGCCTCTACATTGACCAGTATGTACGTACACGTTCGCGACTGGAATGACAACACTACGTACGCTTCGACCAGGTGGGTCCCGACTGTCAGGCACTTCCTTGCGTGCGAAGATGTAGCTGGTGGGTCTCAGTAGTCAGGGGGCAAATCATTTTTTTTGCCCGGACGCACTTCCTTGCATGTGAAGATGTAGCTGGTGGGTCCCAGCAGTCAGGGGGAAACGGTTTTTTCGTGAAATATGGTGGCCCGTCCGATGGGTCACTGCTGTCAGGTGGAGGAATAATTTTTTTGCGCATAATAAGGAGGCACTTCCTTGCCGCAGCCGTGGACCCAACTGCCAGCCTCTCCACGTACAGTCCACATCCGATGGAAGCCGTTCCTTGACCACGTTGACCACGCCGCACCGAGTGCACCAGGGCGGTGGATGATGGCAAGTCCTAGGAAGGGGACGATGTGGAGCCGAGGAAGACGCGGCAGTGGATGCCCATGAGTAGAGGAGTACGAGGGTTCACTGGTTCGCTGCGGTGTGAGGCTTCCGTCGCCGCAGAATAACAGGGGGTGCTGGTGAGTAGTGGGATGGCCTAGCCAGCGGTGGGAATAGCAGGGGCGGTGAGGCCTCCGCGGCAGCACAGCCGGCCACGGGAGGCAGGAGCATGCGGCACGACTGGCGCTGCTTTGGGTGGCTGGAGCAACAAGACCAGAGGTTGAAGAAGCACTACGGCCGTTGGATGGACATTGTACGGTCACTGGAGCTAGACTCATTCATATTGACTAAGTTGACAAAGCACTCCGTCCCCGTCAACTTAGTAGGCCCACAAGTCAGCCTCCCACCAAGGTGGGTGATACGTCTCCAACGTATCCATAATTTTTGATTGCTCCACGCTATATTATCTACTGTTTTGGGCAATATTGGGCTTTATTTTCCACTTTTATATTATTTTTGGGACTAACCTATTAACCGGAGGCCCAACCCAGATTTGCTGTTTTATGCCTATTTCAGTGTTTTGAAGAAAATGAATATCAGACGGAGTCGAAACGGAACGAAATCAACTGGAGAAGTTATTTTTGGAAGGAAACACACCTAATGGACTTGGACCCCACGTCAGAAGATACGGGAGCTTCCCATGAGGGTGGGGGGCGCGCCCACCCCCCTAGGGCGCGCCCCTGCCTCGTGGGGCCCCCGTGGCTCCCCTGACGTGCTTCTTCTGCCTATATAACTCCATATACCCTAAAACTTCCAGAACGAAACATAGATCGGGAGTTCCGCCGCCAGAAGCCTCCGTAGCCATCGAAAACCAATCTAGACCCGTTCCGGCACCCTGCCGGAGGGGGCAATCCCTCTCTGGTGGCCATCTTCATCATTCCGGTGTTCTCCATGACGAGGAGGGAGTAGTTCTCCCCCGGGGCTGAGGGTATGTACCAGTAGCTATGTGTTTGATCTCTCTCTCTCTCTCTCTCTCTCTCTCTCTCTCTCGTGTTCTTGAGGTGATACAATCTTGATGTATCGCGAGCTTTGCTATTATAGTTGGATCTTATGTTTCTCCTCCCCCTCATCTCTCTTGTAATGAATTGAGTTTCCCCTTTGAAGTTACCTTATCGGATTGAGTCTTTAAAGACTTGAGAACACTTGATGTATGTCTTGCCGTGAATATCTGTGGTGACAATGGGATACCACGTGCCACTTGATGTATGTTTTGGTGACCAACTTGCGGGTTCCACCCATGAACCTATGCATAGGGGTTGGCACACGTTTTCGTCGTGATTCTCCGGTAGAACTTTGGGGCACTCTTTGAGGTCATATGTGTTGGTTGAATAGATGAATTGAGATTGTGTGATGCATATCGTATAATCATGCCCACGGATACTTGACGTGACATTGGAGTATCTAGGTGACATTAGGGTTTTGGTTGATTTGTGTCTTAAGGTGTTATTCTAGTGCGAACTCTAGGGCTGTTTGTGACACTTATAGGAATAGCCCAACGGATTGATTGGAAAGAATAACTTTGAGGTGGTTTCGTACCCTACCATAATCTCTTCGTTCATTCTCCGCTATTAGTGACTTTGGAGTAACTCTTTGTTGCATGTTGAGGGATAGTTATGTGATCCAATTATGTTAGTATTGTTGAGGGAACTTACACTAGTGAAAGTATGAACCCTAGGCCTTGTTTCAACGCATTGCAATAGCGTTTACGCTCACTTTTATCACTTGCTACCTTGCTGTTTTTATAATTTCAGATTACAAATACCTTTATCTACTATCCATATACCACTTGTTTCACCATCTCTTCGCCGAACTAGTGCACCTATACAATTTACCATTGTATTGGGTGTGTTGGGGACACAAGAGACTCTTTGTTATTTGGTTGCAGGGTTGCTTGAGAGAGACCATCTTCATCCTACGCCTCCTACGGATTGATAAACCTTAGGTCATCCACTTGATGGAAATTTGCTACTGTCCTACAAACCTCTGCACTTGGAGGCCCAACAACGTCTACAAGAAGAAGGTTGTGTAGTAGACATCAGTGGGTCCCAACTAGCAGGGGGAGTATTCATTTTTTTGTGCGTAATAAGGAGGCACTTCCTTGTGTGCGAAGATATAGCTGGTGGGTCCGACCTGTCAGCGGTGGGAATGTTTTTTTCGCGAAATACAGAGGCCCTTCTGGTGGGTCCGAGCTATCAGGTGGAGGAATCATTATTTTGCGAGTAATAAGGAGGCATTTCCTTGCGTGCAGCCGTGGACCCAGCTGTCAGCCTCTCCACGCATAGTCTACTTCCGATGGTGTCGTTCGTTGACCATGTTGACCACTCCGCGCCGAGCGCATCCAAGGTGGTGGACGACGACGAGGCCCCGGACAGCAACGAGCCGGAGATGGGAAGACGCGGGAGTAGAGTCGCAGACGGAGAGGTGTACAAGGGTTAACTGGTTCTGGTGCGGTGTGGTTTGGCAGTCGGTGGAGAAGAATAGGAGGTGTGGAGTGGTGGAGGGATGGTCTGGCCAATGCTGGAGTAGCGCTTCACAGCGAAGCGTGCTAAGAAGAGCTGCTAGCAGTAGGAGGCGGGAGCAGGTGGTCCCGGCGGCGCTGGAGGAAGACGACGAGAGATTGAAGATGGATGCCGGTCGTTGGATGTAAAACCAACGGCTAACGATGTCAGAATCATTTGTTGACTAAGTTGACAATGACTTGCATTGGCTTCGGCCTATTGGCCCACATTTCAGTCTCCAAAAATGTGGCACGTATTCAACCCATTTTTTTAGAATTTACAGTCTTTTTTTGCGTTGTAGAATTTATAGTCCATTTGATCTTTTTTTTTGAATTACAGTCCATTAGCTGGTCTGGATGAACAAATAATGTAGCGTCCATGCGACCCATTTATGTTTTTCCTAAAAAATTACGAGCCATTTGCACTTTCTCGAAATACATGATTTTGCTCGGCTGATTCTAATTATAATGTTGGGGTGGCGCAACAATGTTATCAAAAAATAAACAGGGGCTGAGCATTTTGTTATATATATTTTAAATAATAAGTGATTTATTATTACATTGGTCCTTAAATCTTACCAAGCTTTTCTACACAATCACCAGGATTTTCGTTGCCAAAAAAAAATCCGGGATTTTATTGTTAAGAAATTAATTTTATAAGTTAACAAGATGTGGGATATTGTTTTCTTACATATGTAAGTATCTGTTAAATATATGATGACAATAAAAATAATATATAATAACATATAAAATACTTTCAATATATATAATATAGTTAGAAGGGAAACATATGTTGGACCAGGCATTCCTATTCTTATATAGAAAAATAGAACAGACCTCTGCGTTTTTCTTCCAAAAAATACATAAATTGGGCTGCCGATGTTTCACGAAAAATAAAACCTCGGATGGGCGGTCTATAGGCCGATCGATACATGTCGACCCTCAAGAAAATACAAGTAGCCTTATGGACCTCCCATCCGAGGTCATGGGCTGCGCATGTTAAAAAAGAAAGCCTAGACGGGGCAGCCCAAAACCCAGCTGACACTTGCTGCCCCAGTGATAATAAATGATACCTGCCAGCTCCCCGACTTCGTTGTGAATTTATCTCCTATAGTAACTATGTTGAAGCACCTAAAAAATGTAACTATGTTGACAAACCCGTGGGCCCCAACGTCAGTATAGCATTAGGAGGAAGTATTTTTTTGATGAGGCACTTGCTTGCGTACGGCCATAGACCTGGTGGGTCCCGACTGTCCGCCTCTCCACGTACAGTCCTCTCCAGATTCCTCTCGTTTGTTCAGCATGTTCACAATGGCAGACAGCGGTGTCGCAGCAAGCGCACAGAGGCGCAGGAGGAGATCCGACAACCAGAGGAAGTTCCTTATTACTAACGAAACAACTGAACTAGCCCAGTGGCCGAGTGACACTACCCGACAGCTGTTCCGTCCGGGTTCGATTCCACCTGTGCAGAGAAAATATCTCCAAAATTTTTGCCTCTGCCTTTATTGACATCTGGGTCCCAATTGTCATCTACGCACACCACGTCCTACACTTGCCAAAACTTCGTCCCTCATTTTCTCTATTTTTCGCACACTCGACATTGTGTGGGCATTTTGAAAATAGCATATCTTTTTGACTGTGCATCATATGAAGATGTGTTATGCATGAATGTTGATCAGCATGATGTTAACTGGCTGGTAGTTCCCGTTTCAACCATGAATAAAACTTCCAGCATGATGTTAACACTGTTTGAAAAGGCCGTGTTAATATAAATGCTCTGCCTCTGAAAGTTGCAGTTTCTTATCTGAAACTGAACTTGGAGTTTCTTATCTGAAACTGAAACTTGCAGTTTCTTCTCTGAGAATCACATTGTCTGCACTTTTATACTCCTATGAAACTTCATTTTTTAAGTGCTAAAAATAGATCTCTAGAATTCATAAAATACTTCATATGCTCAATACTGCAAATCTAAAATTCAAAAGACATTCATATATGAAAGTACTCTCAAAATACACAACACAAAACACAATTCACAACCTGCAAATACTAACAACCCTAAGATCCTCCTGATAATTCACAACCTGCCCGACTATTGGTCGAGGGGGGGGGGGGGAATCCCTCCTATTCCTCGGCGGCAGACAGCCGCCCCGTGAGACGATGTGAATGGCGAGTGAGGGAGTTCTGGATTAGGGGGTCTCCGGATAGCCGGACTGTTGGACTATGAAGATACAAGATTGAAGACTTCGTCCCGTGTCTGGATGGGACTCTACTTGGCATGGAGGGCAAGCTAGCCAATACGGATATGTATCTCTCCTCCCTTGTAACCGACCTTGTGTAACCCTAGCCCCCTCTGGTGTCTATATGAACCGGAGGGTTTAGTCCGTAGGACAACATACAATCATACCATAGGCTAGCTTCTAGGGTTTAGCCTCTACGATCTCGTGGTAGCTCAACTCTTGTAATACTCATATCATCAAGAACAATCAAGCAGGACGTAGGGTATTACCTCCATCAAGAGGGCCCGAACCTGGGTAAACATCGTGTCCCCTGCTTCCTGTTACCATCCGCCTTAGATGCACAGTTCGGGACCCCCTACCCGAGATCAGCCGGTTTTGACACCGACATTGGTGCTTTCATTGAGAGTTCCACTGTGTCGTCATCGTAAAGGGGGATGGCTTGTCTCGTTGTCAAAAACAACATCACTTCCGGGGGAGCCCTGGCTGTAGGCCAAACTCTCCGAATAGGCGGCTTCGTCATGACCGCCTGCTCGGCTGCAGCGCCAACGATGACTTCTCGGGTCATCGAAAATAGCCTCCACATCGGCTCAAAATTCACCGAGAAGATGGATCCAATGGATCTCTCCTCTTTGAACGAGCTCTTGGATCGCATCGCCGCTCTGGGAGTCGCTACTGTGACGCCCCCGATTCAATCGTACACTAATCATGCACGGAAATGTGTACGATCAAGATCAGGGACTCACGGGAAGATATCACAACACAACTCTACAAATAAAATAAGTCATACAAGCATCATAATACAAGCCAGGGGCCTCGAGGGCTCGAATACAAGTGCTCGATCATAGACGAGTCAGCGGAAGCAACAATATCTGAGTACAGACATAAGTTAAACAAGTTTGCCTTAAGAAGGCTAGCACAAACTAGGATACAGATCGAAAGAGGCGCAGGCCTCCTGCCTGGGATCCTCCTAAACTACTCCTGATCGTCGCTAGTGGGCTGCACGTAGTAGTAGGCACCTCCAGAGTAGTAGTCGTCGTAGCCGAAGGTGGCATCTGGATCCTGGGCTCCAACGTCTGGTTGCGGCATCCGAGAAGAAGAGGAAAACGAGGGAAAAGAGGGAGCAAAGCAACCGTGAGTACTCATCCAAAGTACTCGCAAGCAAGGAGCTACACTACATATGCATGGGTATATGTGTAAAGGGCCATATCGATGGACTGAACTGCAGAATGCCAGAATAAAAGGGGGATAGCTAATCCTGTCGAAGACTACGCTTCTGGCAGCCTCCGTCTTGCAGCATGTAGAAGAGAGTAGATTGACGTCCTCCAAGTAGCATCTCCAAGTAGCATCTCCAAGTAGCATCGCATAGCATAAACCTACCCGGCGATCCTCTCCTTGTCGCCCTGTAGAAAAGCGATCACCGGGTTGTCTGTGGAACTTGGAAGGGTGTGTTTTATTAAGTATCCGGTTCGAGTTGTCATAAGGTCAAGGTACAACTCCAAGTCGTCCTGTTACCGAAGAGCATGGCTATTCGAATAGATTAACTTCCCTGCAGGGGTGCACCACATAACCCAACACGCTTGATCCCATTTGGCCGGACACACTTTCCTGGGTCATGCCCGGCCGCGGAAGATCAACACGTCGCAGCCCCACCTAGGCACAACAGAGAGGCCAGCACGCCGGTCTAAATCTAAGCGCACAGGGGTCTGTGCCCATCGCCCATAGCACACCTGCACGTTGCGTACGCGGCCGAAAGCAGACCTAGCCTAGTGGCGTTCCAGTCCAATTCGGCGCGCGCCGCTCCGTCGCTAACGTCTGAAGTGCTTCGGCTGATACCACGACGTCGGGATACCCATAACTACTCCCACGTAGATGGTTAGTGCGTATAGGCTCGTAGCCGACTCAAATCAAATACCAAGATCTCGTTAAGCGTGTTAAGTATCCGCGAATGCCGAACAAGGCCAGGCCCACCTGTCTCCTAGGTGGTCTCAACCTGCCCTGTCGCTCCGCCACCAAGTAACAGTCGGGGGCCGTCGGGAACCCAGGCCCACCTCTACCGGGATGGAGCCACCTGCCCCTTCAGCCCCCTTATCCGAATCACTTGCGGGTACTCAACGAGCTGACCCGACTTTAGTCACCATCTGTATAGTATGTATGTATGTATAGTATATACCCGTGATCACCTCCCGAGTGATCACGGCCCAATAGTATAGCAAGGCAGACTGACAAGAATGTAGGGCCAATGATGATAAACTAGCATCCTATACTAAGCATTTAGGATTGCAGGTAAGGTATCAACAGATGTAGCAACAATGTCAGGCTATGCATCAGAATAGGATCAACGGAAAGCAGTAACAGGCTACACTACTCTAATGCAAGCAGTATAGAAGAGAATAGGCGATATCTGGTTATCAAGGGGGGGGGGGCTTGCCTGGTTGCTCAGACAAGGAGGGGTCGTCGGTGACGTAGTCGACCACAAGGGCATCAGCATCGTCACGGGGTCTACCGAAGAGAAGAGGGAGGAGAAACAGTAAATACATAGCAAGCAAGTGCATAACAGGACAACAAGCAGAGCTAGACGTGTTCTAACGCGGTATGAGGTGATACCGGTGAAGAGGGGAAACATCCGGGAAAGTATCCCCGGTGTTCCGTGCTTTCGGGCAGAGGAGCCGGAGGGGGAAAGTTGCGAGTTCGATAGGTTAGGGGGGTGTGGTGGACGAATGGGCTGCGTATCCGGGTTCGTCCCGTCGTTCTGAGCAACTTTCATGTTGAAAATATTTTAATCCGAGTTACGGATTAAAAGATATGATTTTCTAAATATTTTATTAATTTCTGGAATTTAATTAATTCGAAAATGATTTAATGACATCAGCATGATGTCATGCTGACATCAGCAGTCACAGAGTTGACTGGTCAACCTGACTTGTGGGTCCCATTCGTCATTCACTGATTAGTCTAATTAGGGTTTAATTAAACTATCTACTTAATTAGATTAATTAAACATGATTAATTAACTTAATTAATTCATTAACTATTTTAATTATTAATTAATTAATTAAATATATATTTATTTTTATTTCGTTTTTTTTTCTCAGGGGTGTGGGCCCTGTTTGTCATTGGCCCAGAGGCAACTAACAGTGTTTAGTTACTCTAAAAATATATTAATTAGTGATGTGGGGCCAGGCTATCAGTGAGTCATTTTTTTACAGAGTTTATTTAACCAAAAAAAACATTAATTAGCAAGGTGGGGCCCGGTGTCAGGGAGTCAGGGGGGTCATTAGCGCATCGCTAATGAGGCCACGTCAGTGGCTAACGGCGGTGATGGCAGAATGCGCCGGCGGCAGCCGTTCAGTGGACTCCGACCACTATGTGGCCCGGCGACGGTTCCCACGGCACGTGCTCGATGTCGCGTGTCAATTGTTGACCGCGGCTCGTGCGGGGGCTGCCGGAATCGACGGGGGCGACGGCGTGTAGTGGCGGCGACGTTGGAGAGCACGGAGGGAGGCGGTTGCAGGGGCGGCCCGAGCGGTAGAGCTCTGGCGGGCGCGCGGTCACGGGACAGAGGCTGGGCACGGGCGCAGTGAGGGCGCCGTGGCGGTGCGGCAGTAGCAGCCGTGGCTACGTGGCGCGCACGGGCGCGCGGGGGGAGGCGAGCGGGCCACACGGCAGCGCGGGCGACAGCAGGGGAGCACGGCGGGAGCTAGCGGGTGCAGGCCACAGGCGGGGAACGGCGAGCAAGGGGACCGGAGGAGAGGAATCTCACGAGGGGATGTAGGGTCCGGGCAGTGGGGGTCGAGGAAGAAGACAGGGACGACGCAGTCTGGCGGGGAGGCGATGCCGGCGAGGTAGCGGGCGATCCGGTGGTGGCGGCGTCGAGCGATGACGGGGTGGGGGCCCCGAGCACTGGGCACCAGTCAGGAGGAGGTGAGGACGGGGCAGCAACCGGGCCGCCGGCGACGAGGGCGGCAAGGGGATGAGCGGCGACAGCGAGGAAGCACCGAGCGGCGTCGGGGTCGAGCCCTCGATCTCGATCCAGATCGAGGGGGGAGTGGGCGATGTGGGGGGAGGAGTGGGGTAGTGCGGTCGGGTTAGGGTTTCGGTCGGGTTGGGGGGGTTAAGTGGTGCTGGGGCCGGTTGGGCCAGTGAGCTGGCCGGCTGGGCCGTTGGCCCAGTTGGCCAGGGGGCCTTTTTTGTATTTTAGTTCTCTATTCTTTTATGTATTTTATTTCTTTTTTTGTTTTATTTTGTTCCTCATTGTATTTTAGTTTTGTAAAGTACAAAAATGATCCCTAAATTGGTAATAGAAATTATACCACTGCCACAATTAATTTGGCACCTAAATATATTAGTTTGTAATCGTTTATCATTTTAAAAGCATTTAAATAATTGTGTTTGCTACTGTTTTAGTTTATTTAGTGCATTTAAATATTTTATTAAATGATGATTTCTTCACCAACATTTATTATGGATTATTTGACACATTAGGAACAATTTAGTTTTGACTTTTGAAAACTTTAATTGTTTTAACTTTAATTCAAATTTAGAATTTGAACCTATTTCGATCTAACGTGGGATTATCAACAATAATCGAGGTGACGTGGCATCGTTAACACGGGATTACTGTAGCTTGATTACCCGGGCGTCACAGCTACGGACTACGATCGGATCGGGCTTAAACCCGACCAAAGGGAGATTAACTCTCCGCCGGTCACCCATCAAATAGCGGTGGTGGAGGAGCAATGCGGCGTTTCTCCCTCTACCCTGAGGACGAACTATGTCCGGATTCCCGAGCTCTCCGAGCCGGATACTTGCTCACGGGAGGACATCTCCCTAACCCTGAACCTGGAATCAGGTCGCATACCGAACCCGCGGAGCAACATCCCGGAGTCCGAACTTCCAAGATCGGAAAGTCCCCCGCCCCGGGATCTCAGATTGGGTCAAGGTCTGGACTTAAATCCACCCACCCACCCAGATACAAACAATCTTTCCCACATTAGGCAAGCGCCCCAAGAAACAGTACATCACTATTGGGCCAGATTCCTCCTTGTAATGAACAAGGTCAAGGACTATCATGAGGAAGACGCAATTTCGTTCTTTCGCAACAATTGCACGGACAAGGGGATCCTCAATGCCATAAGTCGCCGTGACATTACAAACTTCGCTGACTTGGCGGCCATAGTACGGAAATACTGTGCGATGGAAAGCGCCTGGAAAACCCAAACATAATTCTGGGATAATCCGGCCCTGTAAAAACCCCCAGTCCGAACTAAAAGGGTGCACTCTCATAAGTCACCCGACTCAATTATAAAGAAACAAAAGCCCACTACAGGGCGTGGAACCGTATTGGAGGGATGGCTTAACAGGCCCTGCAAAATTCATAGTACAGCGGATGCCATACCAACACATAGCCTTAGAGCATGTTGGGTATTCCGGCAGGTGGCCAAAAGCGGTGAGGATCTCCTCATCCAAAACACCCCAGAACACCCGCGAGAATCACAATACAGTACTGACAGTCTTCGAGACCTTTTCCTCAAATAATAGGCATAAGTGAGTACTCCGCAACCTTGCCGACGTCTGCCACGTAGCAGCAACAAATCCATGGAGCGACACGGCTATAACCTTCAATGCTAGTGACGAACCTCAATTCCGAACAACCCGAGCACCAGCTGCTTTGGTCCTTAGTCCAATTGTGGACGGCTTTCGGCTCACTAAAGTGCTCATGGACGGCGGCAGCGGATTAAACCTCATTTACGAGGAGACTCTTCAAAAAATGGGAATAGACAGCAACCGTATAGAGCAAAGCAGCACGACCTTCCGAGGAATTATCCCTAGTTGGGAGGCACGTTGCGCTGGGAAAATCACACTAGATGTGGTATTCGGCACTCCGGAGAATTATAGGTCCGAAGAAATCACATTCCAAGTGGCCCTGTTCAGTAGCGGATACCACGCCCTTCTAGAGTGGGAGGCATTCATGATTTTCCGAGCCATACCCCATTACGGGTACATGAAGCTCAAAATGCCCGGACCCAATGGAATCATCACTCTAGCTAGTGATCCGAACATAGCACTCCGCGCCGAGAACAAAATAGCCGCACTGGCCCTCGAGGCATTATCCGAAGCCCTTGTGGCGGAGGAGTTAACTGCGCTGCGCTCCACAGTGGACAGAGATGACGTGATACTAGACCAAAGATCCAAGTCCATCTCCTTTAAACCAGTGGACAAAATAGTCAAATTTGAAGTCCATCCAACGGATCACACAAAAACAGCATCCATCGGGGCACAGTTAAACCCCGCTGTAGACGCCGCACTACGGGAGTTTCCGCGCGAGAATTGGGACATATTCGCCTGGCATCCTTCAGACATGCCAGGAATCCCACGCAGATTGGCCGAGCATAGCCTTAATGTTCTAAAAGGTTTCAAGCCGGTCAAGCAGACTCTTCGGCGTTTCTCTGAACCTAAGCAACAAGCCATGGGAAAGGAGCTAGCCAAGCTACTGGAGGCCGGATTCATTAGAGAAATAAAACATCCGGACTGGCTAGCAAACCTGGTGATGGTACCAAAGAAGGACAAATCCTGGCGCCTATGCGTCGACTTCAAAGACCTTAATAAGGCTTGCCCAAAGGATCCCTTCCCCCTCCCCCGCATCGATCAAATCATCGATGCTACTGCAGGACACGAATCATTGTGCTTCCTCGACGCATACTCCGGTTACCACCATATTAAAATGGCGGAGTCCGATCAAGCCGCAACAACATTTATCACTCCATACGGCCCCTTCTGTTTTAACACAATGCCCTTCGGGCTCAAAAACGCCGGTGCAACATATCAGCGCATGATTCAGACATGTCTGGAAAAGCAGATCGGCAAGACAGTGGAGGCATACGTAGACGATGTGGTCATTAAAACCAGACACGTCGACTCCTTAATAGACGACTTGAGGCTCACGTTCGCCAATCTCCGAACATACGACATTAAGCTCAATCCAGAAAAATGCATTTTCGGCGTACCCACCGGAAAGCTCCTGGGCTTCATCGTCTCCAGTAGAGGAATTGAAGCAAATCCGGCTAAAATCCGAGCCCTGTCGCAGTTGGATATCCCAACCGACCTTAAGCAAATACAGAAGTTAACTGGATGTGTGGCGGCCTTAAGCCGCTTTATCTCCCGATTAGGAGAAAAGGCACTCCCCCTTTATCGCCTTCTTCGCGCACCGAACACTTCGAGTGGACGGACGCAACCACGACCGGATTGGAAGACATAAAAGTCATCCTGGCCACCATCCCAATCTTGGCCGCGCCAAATGTCGACGAACCAATGCTATTATATATAGCGGCAACGCACCAAGTTGTAAGTGCAGTGCTCGTCGTCGAACGAGAGACAGATGGACATAAATTCCCGCTTCAAAAACCGGTATACTATGTATCTACCGTCGTCACTCCATGCAAATCACGGTACCTATATTACCAAAAGATAGCATACGCGGTATTCATGGCATCCCAGAAATTACAACACTACTTTCAAGAGTGTTCAATAACGGTGGCCTCTGAAGTACCACTCAACGACATAATAAAGAACCGCGATGCCATGGGCCGGATTGCCAAATGGGCCATCAAGCTCCTCCCGTTTGACATAACATATAAACCACGGCGAGCCATCAACTCGCAAGTGCTGGCTGATTTCATCATCGAATGGACAGAAGCAGAACTCCCTAAAGAGTACGGCGCGTACTCCAATTGGATAATGCACTTCGACGGCTCTAAAATGCTGGCTGGTGGGGCTGGCGTCGTCTTGATGTCCCCCACAGGAGATACAGTTCAATACGTACTCCAAATACTATACACAGACTCCAATAACGCAGCCGAATACGAGGCCCTATTGCACGGTCTCCAGATGGCAGTTTCCATGGGCATTCAACGCCTGGAGGTGCGTGGGGATTCGAACCTTGCAATATCCCAAATAAATGGAGACTTCGATGCCAAGGATCCGAAAATGGTGGCATATCGCAATGCCGTTCTCAAAATGTCAGCTCGGTTCGAGGGGCTTGAATTCCACCATGTGGCCCGGGAAAATAATCAGGCGGCGGATATCCATGTGACAGAAACATCTTCCTGGAAAAACTATTTAAGCCATCCGTGGTATGGGAAGGGGACACCGGCAATAAGAGCCCGGGCCCAGTCACAATACCGGATACCGAACACTCCGACACAATCGAAGGCTCTGCCATTGAAATAACACCTTCAGCCCATGTAATAATGGCCGTCATCGCCCCCTAGGTAGAGCCATTCCAAGCCTACCTAACCAGGCAGGAACTAACCGAAGACCAAAATGAAGCACGCTGCATAGTGCAGCGATCTAAATCCTACAAGGTCCACGAGGGATAGCTTTATAAGAAAAGCACTACCGGAGTCCTTCAAAGGTGCATCTCCGAAGAGGAAGGGCAGAAGCTTTTGGCAGAAATCCATGCTGGACTTGGCGGCCACCACGCCGCAGCCCGGGCCCTTGTAAGCAAGGCCTTCCGTACAGGTTTTTATTGGCCGACGGCCCGGGAAGATGCGCAGCATCTGGTTCAACATTGCGTCGGTTGCCAGCTTTTTGCAAACCAAAGCCATATGCTGCCCACCTCCCTCCAAACAATCCCCATCACTTGGCCCTTCGCGGTCTGGGGGCTTGACATGGTCGGACCCCTTAAAGGGGGAACCCATAAGAAAAAATACTTACTGGTCATGGTGGATAAATTCACCAAATAGATAGAAGCCAAACCTGTGAAAACGGCTGAATCCGGACCGGTAATAGACTTCATATCTGGGGTTGTACACTATTACGGCGTCCCCCACAGTATCATCATTGACAACAACACGAATTTTACAGCTGGCGAGGTGAAACTCTCGTGCAGCAATATGGGCATCAAGCTCGACTATGTTTCTGTCTATCACCCGCAAACTAATGGTCAAGTTGAGCGAGCAAATGGTCTTATCATGAGTGGCATTAAACCCAGACTAGTGCGGTCCTTAACAGAATCAAACACGCACTGGGTAGAGGATCTCGACTCCGTACTATGGGGGCTACGGACCACGCCGAATCACACTACCAGATACACACCATTCTTTATGGTGTATGGCGCAGAGGTGGTTCTGCCTTGCGACATAATTCATGACTCACCTCAAGTGCGCATGTACAAAGAAAAAGAGGCCGAGCTCGATCGGCAGGACAGTTTGGACGACCTAGAGGAGGAGTGTGACGTGGCAAAGGCTCGTTCCGCATTTTATCAGCAACAGGCTCGAAAGTATCACAACAAAGAAGTACGGGCCAAAACCTACAACGTTGGCGAACTAGTTCTACGCCTGCCAGAGAAGAAAAAGAACAAGCTCAAGCCCGAATGGGAAGGTCCCTTCATTATTGACCAGGTTCTGACAGGTGGAGCGTATCGTCTGCGGGATGCATCGGATAATCGAATCGAGCCAAACCCATGGAACACAGTTAGACTCTGAAGATTCTACGCCTAGCACCAGACTATATGTTCGTCTCCTCACCCCCGTCAATTTTTTGCATAGCTGTCTTCTTTCTCTCTTCCTCTCTTTTTTTTCTCATCCCGGCCCTAAAAGGCTAAACTTGTGTCTTGATTGCACAATTGCGCCGCGCTTGCCGCGCCCATTATACCTGGGGGCTTCTTACACAGAAGCTTAATATAATTATTTTTCTGGGCTTTATGTCCCGCACATGTGTCATTCTTCCGCATGTACCTTTTTTTACCATTATATGCATCGATATGACTTAAGTTTTGGCCAAGCTAGGTTGCCTGGCTCTTGTATTTATGCCCTACGTTCCCGTTAATTCGGCTAGGGAATAAGGGGAGCACCTCTGGGATTGTTACTGCCGGGTCAGCCGGATGTGTACCTCAGACTGGGTGAAGCCGAAAGCTAGCGTTCTTAAGGAAATATTCGGTTGGCGAACAAAAGATGACTTTTATTTAATTTGAAAAATGCCCCCAGATGATTACAGCCTGCGTTTCTTTTAGCAGTTCGGACATGCACATTAGGGCATGCGTACCCAGGGAAAGTAACCCTTAATGGAACTATTCTCCCTGGAAGATGTTTCTTACTACCCATGTAATATAACATAGCTAGCTGGGTACTTGTCTTTTCAAGCACTTATGACCCCTACGTCATGTTTCCATGCATACCCCGATTTTTATATAATCGAGCAGGTATTCAGATACACTCCGGACTATCGGGTCTAGAGGTCGAAGCGAAAAGGTCCGCCATGACAAATGATTTACAATCCGGCTAGGGACATTACATATGTCACTAGAAGTACACAGTCACTAAGACTGGTTCAACTCTTCTTCTATACCATCCAACATGCTGTCTAGCCTACAATCCTGTTGTGAATACTTTGCGGCTAATTCTACTTGATCATACACTAAACTGACGGGGATCTCCTTCCCATCAGGCCCCACAGGTCCGACCTCGGCCATGTGGTTTGGGTCCGCTTTGGTGTATCGCGTCTTCACCATAGCCCAGGCTTCCCTCACACCTTATCGGCAAGCTGATATCTTCCATAATCGGAAGCGCCGCCGTGCCTCCTTGAGCTTCTCTACAATCTCTCCCATGCCCACTGGGAGGGATGCGGACGGCCACAAGGCTTGGGCAATACCCTGCATCACCTACCGAACTTGCTCGTGCAGTTGTGAGAGCTCTAGTAGAAGATCACCCGAAGACCCGGGCATCTCTTCTACGGGACGACCCATCAGCATACCTGCAGACACAACTCTGTTAGTCGGCTTCGTCGCCGAACTCCTTTAAAAGTTCGTTCAAGCACTTACAAAAAATGCCGCGCCGAAGCCGCTTATTCTCCTTTACGGAGTCCGCCAGCTGGCCCCGGACATCTTTCAGTTCCTCGCCCAGCCGGGTATTGGCATCTTGGAGATTGTTTTTCTCCTACCTGACTCGCGTAAGCACGCGCTCACCAGCATTTAGCTGTCAATCAGCACGTGTCGCATTCACCACTACGGCCTCCGGACTCACTCCGGGGTCACCTACAACATCTATTGTTAGATTTGCATACATGCCGCATACAACCTGGTACCTGTCTTCTTTGCAAGGGAAACAGGTGTTACCAGAGGGACCCTTCTCGGACTCCCTCAATGCAGCAATAGCGGCCCCTAGCTAGGCCTTGCACTCTTACAGCTCTTGAGACAATTGGGAATTCTTCTTCGTATGAACCTACTCAAATAAATGATCCTTAAATCAGTTGTGTCAACTGTTTCAAGTCTCAGGGGCTACTAATACATATAATCGTCAGATTTTGTTACCCGTATATCCCTTACATACTGATCCGTGGCTCTGGCTAGACCATTTTGAGCAGCATGGATGTACGCGTCTCCGGAATTGAAGGCATCAAATGCCTCTGGTGAGAAACAAGCATCGCGAAGTACGGCCCGGCGACGCCTGTGATTCATGGCGCTCTCCACTTCAGAATTCATAGCAGATAGTCTTTCCGCATCCTCCGTAGGAGGAACATCCGGCGTCTGCCTCGCGTTAGCTTCTGCCTCTATGTCCGGCCCTGGAGCCCGACTGGTCGAGGCGTGATCGACAACCTCTCCGGATATAGTCCGGCGGGTGTTTTTTCTAGGAAACACGGATGTCGTTATATTTTAAGCAAGATGACGACCACGGAATGAGGTTTCGTGTTATACCTCAGTGCTGGCGTCTCCGTCATGACCGCCTTCCTTTTTTGCCTACCCGGCTTTGGTGCCTCTTGTTGGCGAGTTGCTGCAGGTTCGGCACGGCGTCCCGAAGGCCTTCCCTGTAAGACACCATACGTGTACGGTAGGTGAAGTGCATAAAAGGGGATCCTTTTGGGAGTCGGGACTTTGGTTTTTCTTACGTGCGATGCAGGGAGTAGTCCCGGATAGTCAGCCGTTATGGCCGCCATGGCGCCATCGCAGCTCAATTGATAGAATTGCCTGTCTATCAGCTCCACGAATATGTCCGGATCCTCTTCAAGTCCGGGATCAAGGGCCCGGCCAGGGTCCTCAAGTTGTGGAGCTGGGCTGTTGACCTCCTTTATCGCTTTTCGCAGTTCCTGCCGTGAAATGGCAAGGTGAGTACCTACGATGAAGAGTGCGGGAAGGTTGAGAGTGAAAAGGGTACAACTCACCCAGCTCGGAGGGTTGTACATGGAGAATCCATCCTGTGGTTTAATGTGGATGAACTCCTCTTCCTCTCCCTTGAACAACTCGGACAAAACTTTTGCTAAAGCAGCAGGTGAGTCCGGTCCCTTGCGCCCGAAACGGGTGGCATCGCCTTCCCCGTTAAAACACCACAGGGGGTGCCCTCGGTATTGAAGTGGTTGCACCCCCCGCATTATGCATATTGACATAACCTCGATTATTGTCAACCCTGATTGAGCCACCGCTTTTATCCGGTTCATCAGATAAAGGACTTCTCTATTATCTTCCTCCTGTGGGCTCCGTGGGCGCCAACTTTGATGTTTCTTAAGAGGAGCATTGTCGAACTCAGGAAGACCCCGCCAACAGGGTCTGGAAGAGGGATGTCCTCCATGTAAAACCACTCCGAAGTTCAGTCTTCGGTCGTCTTCTTTGGAGTACCGGACGGGTATCCGGTCTTGGCGATGCGCCATATTTTGGCTCCACCCACTTGATAAAGTGACCCCTTTTGTGTGCGGGGCACAAGGCAGAATAGCCTTTTCCACAGCTCGAAATAAGCCTCGCAGCCCAAAAACAACTCGCAAATGGCAACATAGCCGACGATGTGTAATACAGAAGCAGGGGTGAAATTATGCAACTGGAGGCCGTAAAACTCCAGGAGTCCGCGGAGGAACGGATGAATTGGAAATCCGAGTCCTCTTAGGAAGTAAGGGACAAGGCATACCCGCTCCCCCTTGGAGGGATTGGAGAAGCTCTCTGCTTCCTCCCTGCCATTATAAGTGGCGAGCCCGGCTCGGACGGGGACCATATACGCCGGAGGGAGAAATCCCTGGGTCTGCAGCTCAACTAATCGGCCGTGCGGTACGGAACACTTCTCCCAATCGCTAGATTTTGGGCTACGGGAGCGAGAGGAGGATCTGCGGTGGCTGACCATGATGGAATGGATTTTTTCAAGTGCGCTCTGATGGATTCTCGCTGTGGGAAGATGGTGTAGATTGGATCTAAGAATCCCCATCCCTGTAATAGACAATTTATTTACTTGGCTAGGGGGAAATGTAAAAACGCCCTGGCTCCTTGCATTCGCTCGACGCGTGGAAGATAGCCCTTAGTGGGCGCAGAAGCCAAGAAGTCCAACATTTATGGGAGCCGGATACTACTTAACAGATATTCAAGATTCGGAGAAGAACCCGCCTTGCAATGCCGAAGACAATACTGCGCGTCGGACTCAATGTCATTGAAGCCTGGTTCGGGGGCTACTGAGGGAGTCCTGGATTAGGGGGTCTCCGGACAGCCGGACTATATCCTTTGGCCGGACTGTTGGACTATGAAGATACAAGATTGAAGACTTCGTCCTGTGTCCGGATGGGACTCTACTTGGCGTGGAAGGCGAGCTAGGCAATACGAATATGTATATCTCCTCCCTTGTAACCGACCTTATGTAACCCTAGCCCCCTCCGGTGTCTATATAAACCGGAGGGTTTAGTCCGTAGGACAACATACAATCATACCATAGGCTAGCTTCTAGGGTTTAGCCTCTATGATCTCGTGGTAGATCAACTCTTGTAATACTCATATCATCAAGAACAATCAAGTAGGACGTAGGGTATTACCTCCATCAATAGGGCCCGAACCTGGGTAAACATCGTGTCCCCTGCTTCCTGTTACCATCCGCCTTAGACACACAGTTCGGGACCCCCTACCCGAGATCCACCGGTTTTGACACCGACAGCGAGGGAGAGGATGGCGGGGAAGCGTCGTCGGGCCAACTGTTTTTATCCTCTTGCAGTTGGGTTCGGTCGACAAAGACTCCACCGGCTCGCTCTGGCACGTCACCCTCACAAACGACACCCTGTAGATGCTCGATCCTTCAATCTCTGGTGGATGCTCCATCTGGGATCGATACTCCCACCACCGCTCCCTCGCGATCGGATTTAGTGAATCTTTTTGCTCCATGGCCCAGAGGAGCAGCTCTATGTACTCCCGTGCGACTCCCTCCGGGAGCATCGCCACCTTTTCGCTCTGTTGCAGATATTTGGCCATGGATGTCGCCGCTAGTTGGTCCTTGTTGTCAAACCAAGACTATATCTCCAACATCCTAGCTAGCGTCACAGGGTCGCCGTTTGCGATCCTCGCGTATCGATTGTACTCCTCCATCGATCTACTTCTCCACAGCACCTTCACTCACCGGCGGTGATTTTTGAATGGAAGAGGAGAGGAGCAGCGGTGGTTTTGGTTTAGAATGGGAGAGGAGCGACGCTGGTTTTGGATTGTAACAGGAGAGGAGGGGCGGTGGTTTTGCAATGGAAGAGGAGAGGAGCGGCGGTGGTTTAAGAGGAGAAGAGCAAAAGAGCGGCGCTGGTCTTGGAAGTATTTTTCTTGTTTTGCGTATTTTGGGTCAAAGTTTGACCACGTACTGTATTTGACAAGCAAAATGTGAATGCATGTCACCAAAAATTGTATCGTTTGGTTCGCATGTGAATGTACTTTCAAATTATATTATTTTTGCAACATATAACATATATTTTATTTGCGAAAATCATGGTCAATTATGACCCAAAATAAAAGGGAGACTAGTTAATGTGGGGTCGCTTTCTTAATTGAAGGGTAAATTGATTTTGATTTTGATCCAGTCACAACGCGCCGGCCCTCTCGTCCAATCCTAAATCGCTGCCGCACGCTCCTCTCCTTCTTCTCCATTGCAAAACCACCTCCTCTCGTCTCCATCATCTCCATTCCAAAACCACCGTATCGCCTCTCCCTATTCTCCATTGCAAAACCACCTCCTCTCGCCTCGGATGAGGATCCCCTGACATAGCCCATCCTGCCATTGAAACACTGACACATGGGTCCCACCAAGCGCGGGGCCCACCTGTCTGCGACCGAAAGGCAGGGGAACCTACCCTCTCCATCATCTTCATTCCAAAACCACCTTCTCGCCTCTCCCTCGTCTCTATTGCAAGACCACCATCTCTCCTCCCATCTTCCAAAGCTAGCACCTGACCACTCAGAAGGACATCTATGGAGGGGATGCAGCAGCGAATCTGGCAGATCGCCGGCGGCGACCAGGCAAAGTTAGCCAGGTTGAAGGAGATCCTTACTTGGTTTGACAATGAGTGGGAGATTTCAAGGACGGTGAGGGCCATGTGGCAATGTATGCGAAAGAGTGAGACAACGGCGATGAGGGCGGTGATGTACTCCTCGGCGACAGTCACGCCACAGTCCTTCGAGTTCATCGAGTATCTCCTCTGGGCGATGGAGCAGACAGATTTGCCCGAGGCGAAAGTCAGGCGGAGGTGGTGGGCGTACAGGTTGAAGGTCGAGCACCCAGAGGATAACGAATCGATCGAGTACGGTGTGCCGTTCGTGAGGGTGCAAAGAGCCAGAGCCACATGAGTATTTGTTCTCCCACCGCAAGAGGAGGCCGGATAACGCGGCGTCCCTTCCGTACCATTCTCCATGGTTCCCTCGATGCTCGCCTCATTTCAACGGCGTCGGTAGGGTTTAAGTTAAGCTTCGCACTAACCTAATCTTCCATCTGCTCATGCTTACAATTAGTGTGGCAACTAATAAAAATCATGCTTACAATCAGTCTCCGAGTACAACGCCAATCACCCTAAAATAGCTCTAGACCTTTGAGTCAAAGTTGTGACACTGTGTACAAATAAAGAAAAATAGATTGGTGCTTCAGAAAAGAGTACACCCCTAGAAAACTACCAATATAAGCTACTAGTATTTTTTTAAGTCTAAGCTACTAGTATTTGGTTAGAGGATTTGCTGCCGAGAAAGATCCGTCCACAGTGAGCGCCACACATCCCACTGATGGTGGCGGATGCCAATGCTTAGATGGAGCAGGGTTGGTGTCGGTAATTTTTACTTGGCACCTCGCACTCTGCATATATGCCGGTTCCATCCATACATTTGTGCAGTTCCACCAAAATGCAACTGAATAACCCTGTTTGCACAGATAATGAAAAGGCGTGATTAGATTATAGTGGCACTAGTTGATGAAACATACACTAATAAACAGAAGAAAATATTACATCATACTGGAAATTGACCCAAGTGTCCCCGATACACCTTCTGCCAGTGATGAACATCAGTGTACAACGGTAGTACAAGGAGGGGCCTTGAGACATTCAAATCTCTATTTTTGTGCAGATCAACTAAAATTAAGCACCCCGGTTTGCAGAAACGCTTAAACATTAACAATGGGACTAGTTGATGAAACATACATTAACAAAGAGAAGCACTTTCTTTATCTACATTGGAAATGAAATGATAGAGAGGACACTCGCTCTATTTTAACTGTATTATTACTTCATTTTACCAGTGACACTAGGGTCGAGCAGGTGGCAAACGAGGTGTACCGTGCGTCACAAGGATGAAGGCCGGGGGTGCTTAGACTGGGATGCTGAAGTTGGCTCTTTCAGTCCCTATCTCCCCCTGATGTTTCTGTGGTAGCATTTGGGTTGTAATCCAAACTTGGTCGAGCTGGTGCTGCGTCCCCCTACCTGTCTAGCTTATGTGGTGAACTTGTCTCCTGCTAGTACTCAGTCCGTTCTAGTAGTAGTTGCATAACTACCTGTTTAGACTAAGATGTTGTCGGATAATGGTTCTTTATGGTTGGGTTTCTTTAATGAAATTGGAGGGAACCCCCTCTTTCGATATATAAAAAAAATAGTGGCACTAGCAGTGCCAAAACATTGCCTCAAATTAATAGTGCCACTAGATTAAGGTGCAAAATAATAACATTACTGCTTTATCATGGCAGTGCCAAAACAGTAGCACAAGAGCAGGATCTTTGGCGAATGGTCAGACCAAAAAGGAACATACCTCGTGATGGGAAACATATCTGCAGTCAACACCATCGTAGAAGGGATGACACCAGTCACCAACATGGATGATTCAATTCATGGGACCTTTTGGTGCAGTTCACCTAAAATGAAGCAATGTCCCATGAGCTAGCAGCTTCTTCTTCTTTTTTTAAGAAAAGGGCTCCAGCCCCGGTTCCATTTCCATCAGAAAACGAAACCCACAGAGCTTCTTCATTAGTTGCAATAAAATCGAGCAACATCAAGGTTGGTCGTGAAGCTCCTGGAGAGTAGGCGGACTAGGAAATTTGCATCTCTAACAAAAAGAATCAACTTATCTTAATGGGAAATTTAGCAGGACATGAAAAAAGTGCCATTGATTCATATTACTAGAGGCATTACATTAAAAAAACATTGGTTTAATGTGTCCTTACTTTTAACAGTGCAACTGCTACATTTTACCAGTGGCATTACATAAGAGTGGCTCGGGGCAACAAGCATGAGAAGTGGATATCTGGGTTGGTCCCATTTTTTCGGTATATAGCCACCTTATACTGTGTGAGGCTAGCAAATCTAGTGCTAGACTTACTCTGTTGACTTGTCCCCCAGTCCCCAATTTCTTTCCTTTTTCAACCAATAGATCGGGTTTATATTGAGTTTGTACTGCGTTCCCTTTATTTCCCTATTAGACCTAGAGACCAGTTGGATAGCCAGTCTCTGCTACTTTTCGCCCCCATTATTTCCTCTTTCGGCCAAGTCCTAGATTCAGGTAACAAATCTTCCCCCACCCCCACCCCCTTTCTTCCTTGTTTGAACCAAGTACTACTAGATTCGAGTGCATGAACTAGTTTTACCTCTTAATAGTAAAAAATTAGGTAGTTTTCGAACAACCGATCGATCCTATCTACACGAGGCGGCCTGAGAAATAGTAAAAGATACAAATGCAGCAACGTCAGGAGCTCGGGAAGTAGAGCAAGGCCGGTTTCGAAGGATGTTATACCTAAGGGTCGCGGGGATGTCGCTAGGTGGGCGGCGGGAGGCCGAATCTTCCCACACTATGGCATCGAGGAAGAAGGGGTGGGAGGCCCTCACTCGCCAGCGATGCTTGGGAGAGAATGGCAAGGCACGCTGATCGGGACGCGCCGGCAGTGGGTAAGAGCCGTTGCCGAGGACGACCGCGTGAACGTTGCACCTTCTCACCTTCCCCGACAGAGAGGATCCGGCTGGATCTGTGACCAGCGGTGAGTAGAGAGAGAGAGTGTGGCCACCGCTGTCGTGTTTAGATCTGGAGAGGACGAGACAGTGTGAAGAGAGCAACACTAGCAAGCAAGCACGGAGGCTCCTGCCTATATAGTGGAGTACTAGTTTTCTTTTGTCTACTGGCCGGAGCCGGCTTGACCTCGGCAATGACTGTCGATAAGTCTTCATGCACGTGCTCCGGAGGCGCAGTTGTCGTCATTTTGATCTAAAGCACCGGATTATAATATATAACACGAAAAAATGCCACATGGCAAGAAATCATAACCTCACTGCCCAAAGGAGACAAGATGAATCCCGACGGACAAACTAGACGAGGATCAAAGCTCAAATTAAAGATAAACTCATAGAAAAGGGGTCCGTCGATAGATGTCCTAGGCTTGACCTAGATGGCATCCGAGTAGTATTCATGCATGTGCCCCCAATGACTAGCCCAACTCAGTTGTCGCTGTTTAACCCTCGCAGTGATCCGAAGCACATGACACCTAATTTTGCGAGATGACAAGAAACCTTTTTTTAGATTTCTCACCAGAACTACAGCCCTGTAAAACACAGCCTGCACGATATGTAGACGATAGCCAATCCAGGCGTGTCTGCTGGAGTCTGGTCACATGCATGGAAGAACTGATCTTTCGTGTCTTGCAGGGATCGTCTAGGTACCAAGGTGGAGTATGTGCTTCTATTAACTCAGCCGACTTGCGGGGCCGGGGAATGTGCCTATGGTCGGTTCTCAATTGCGGTCCCACATGTGTGTGCAAACGCAATATGACGCGCGTTCCATTCGGAGAGCGGCGTGCCAGACTGACCGACCGTCTGGGGTGCGACGCGAACGCGACGGGCATGCTGTATACTCCGTACATGTGTACCGCCGTTTTCTTGAGGCTTTGCTCCATGGCGCAATCCATGGATACAAAATTAGTATACTATACTATTTAAATGTCGAGGGCAGGGCTTTTCCCGCACGGTAGGCGGGGCAGTTCCGCCTAGTCGGTTCAACAAGGACACGAGAAGATGAGGGGGTAGGCTGCTGCAAACGTAGGGCTGTGTGGTTTGACAGTGAGTTACTGCTGGACAAGTGGGGCCCGGTGATTTGACTTGCCATTATCATTTTAACTGCGCGCTACGACCGGCTTGAGTGTCCCGATTCCTGACCACCTCCATACAGGTGCCTCTCCTGATGCTCCATGATACGTCTCTGTCGTATCTACTTTTCCAAATAATTTTGCCCTTGTTTTGGACTCTAACTTGCATGATTTGAATGGAACTAACCCAGACTGACGCTGTTTTCAGCAGAATTGCCATGGTGTTATTTATGTGCAGAAACAAAAGTTCTCGGAATGACCTGAAACTCCACGGAGCCTCTTTTTGGAAATAATAAAAAATCCTGGCAAAAGATCAAGACCAGGGGGGCCACACCCTAGCCACGAGGGTGGGGGGCGCGCCTGCCCCCCTGGGCGCACCCCCTACCTCGTGGCCCCCCTGGAGCTCCTCCGACCTCAACTCCAACTCTATATATTTGCTTTCGGGGAGAAAAAATGGAGGAGAAGGATTCATCGCATTTTACGATATAGAGCCGCCGCCAAGCCCTAAAACATCTTGGGAGGGCTGATCTGGAGTCCGTTTGGGGCTCCGGCGAGGGGAATCCGTCGCCATCATCATCATCACGAACCTTCCTCCACCACTAATTTCATGATGCTCACCGCCGTGCGTGAGTAATTCCATCATAGGCTTGCTGGACGGTGATGGGTTGGATGAGATTTATCATGTAATCGAGTTAGTTTTGTTAGGGATTGATCCCTAGTATCCACTATGTTCTGAGATTGATGTTGCTATGACTTTGCTATGCTTAATGCTTGTCACTAGGGCCTGAGTGCCACGATTTCAGATATAAACCTATTATGTTTTCATCAATATATGAGAGTTGTTGATCCTATCTTGCAAGTCTATAGTCACCTACTATGTGTTATGATCCGGCAACCCCGAAGTGACAATAATCGGGACTACTCCCGATGATGACCGTAGTTTGGGGAGTTCATGTATTCACTATGTGTTAATGCTTTGGTCCAGTACTCTATTAAAAGGAGGCCTTAATATCCCTTAGTTTCCGCTAGGATCCCGCTGCCACGGGAGGGTAGGACAAAAGATGTCATGCAAGTTCTTTTCCATAAGCATGTATGACTATATTCGGAATACATGCCTACATTACATTGATGAATTGGAGCTAGTTCTGTGTCACCCTAGGTTATGACTGTTACATGATGAACCGCATCCGGCATAATTCTCTATCACCGATCCATTGCCTACGAGCTTTCCATATATTGTTCTTCGCTTATTTACTTTTCCGTTGCTATTGCTATCATCACTACAAAATACCAAAAACACTACTTTTGCTACCATTACCTTTTTCTACCGTTACCACTACTATCATATTACTTTGCTACTAAATACTTTGCTGCAGATATTAAGTTTCCAGGTGTGGTTGAATTGACAACTCTGCTTCTAATACTTGAGAATATTCTTTGGCTCCCCTTGTGCCGAATCAATAAATTTGGATTGAATACTCTACCCTCGAAAACTGTTGCAATTCCCTATACTTGTGGGTTATCAAGACTATTTTCTGGCGCCGTTGCCGAGGAGCATAGCTCTATTCTTTGAGTCACTTGGGATATATATCTGCTTATCATTATGAAGAACTTGAGAGATCCAAAAACCAAGATTTATCCCTCAACTACGAGGGGAGGTAAGGAACTGTCATCTAGCTCTGCACTTGATTCACCTTCTGTTTTGAGTAAGCTTGCGACACCTAAGCCTGCTTCTGCTATTGATTCTGATATGTCGCATGTTATTGATGATGCCACTTCTGCTATGCATGATACTTATGATGAAACTACTTCTATGCTTGATACTACTATGCCACTTGGTGAATTTCTTGATGAACAACTTGCTAGGTGATACGTCTCCAACGTATCTATAATTTTTGATTGCTCCATGCTATATTATCTACTGTTTTGGGCAATATTGGGCTTTATTTTCCACTTTTATATTATTTTTGGGACTAACCTATTAACCGGAGGCCCAGCCCAGATTTGCTGTTTTATGCCTATTTCAGTGTTTTGAAGAAAGGGAATATCAGACGGAGTCGAAACGGAACGAAATCAACTGGAGAAGTTATTTTTGGAAGGAAACACACCTGATGGACTTGGACCCCATGTCAAGGAAGGAACGAGGTGCTCACGAGGGTGGGGGGGGGCGCCCCCTATCTCGTGGGACCCTCGTGGCTCCCTGACGTACCTCCTGCACCCATATATACCTACATGACCTAAAACTTCCAGAACGAAACATAGATCGAGAGTTCCGCCGCCAGAAGCCTCCGTAGCCACCAAAAGTCAATCGGGACCCTGTTCCGGCACCCTGCCAGAGGGGGGGATCCCTCATCGGTGGCCATCTTCATCATCCCGGCGCTCTCCATGACGAGGAGGGAGTAGTTCTCCCTCGGGGCTGAGGATACCACGTGCCACTTGATGTATGTTTTGTTGACCAACTTGCGGGTTTCGTGACATTGGGAACCTATGCATAGGGATTGGCACACGTTTTCGTCGTGATTCTCCAGTAGAACTTTGGGGCACTCTTTGAGGTCCTTTGTGTTGGTTGAATAGATGAATCTGAGATTGTGTGATGCATACCGTATAATCATACTCACGGATACTTGAGGTGACATTGGAGTATCTAGGTGACATTAGGGTTTTGGTTGATTTGTGTCTTAAGGTGTTATTCTAGTACGAACTCTAGGGCTGTTTGTGACACTTATAGGAATAGCCCAACGGATTGATTGGAAAGAATAACTTTGAGGTGGTTTCGTACCCTACCATAATCTCTTCATTTGTTCTCCGCTATTAGTGACTTTGGAGTGACTCTTTGTTGCCTGTTGAGGGATACTTATGTGATCCAATTATGATATTATTGTTGAGGGAACTTACACTAGCGAAAGTATGAACCCTAGGCCTTGTTTCAACACATTGCAATGTCGTTTACGCTCACTTTTATCACTTGCTACCTTGCTGTTTTTATTATTTCAGATTACAAATACCTTTATCTACTATCCATATACCACTTGTTTCACCATCTCTTCGCCGAACTAGTGCACCTATACAATTTACCATTGTATTGGGTGTGTTGGGGACACAAGAGACTCTTTGTTATTTGGTTGCAGGGTTGCTTGAGAGAGACCATCTTCATCCTACGCCTCCTACGGATTGATAAACCTTAGGTCATCCACTTGAGGGAAATTTGCTACTGTCCTACAAACCTGTGCACTTGCAAGCCCAACAACGTCTACAAGAAGAAGGTTGTGTAGTAGACATCAAGCTCTTTTCTGGCGCCGTTTCCGGGGAGGTTAGCGCTTGAAGGTATATCTTTAGATCTTGCAATCGAGTCTTTTAGTTTCTTGTTTTATCACTAGTTTAGTTTATAAAAGAAAATTACAAAAAATGGAATTAAGTTTGTCTCATACGCTTCACCTTTTTAATATCTTTAGTGAGTATGATGGAAAGGAAAATTGTGCCAAAGTGTTAGAAGAAGAATGCATTAAAATTTTGGCACTAAATATTTGAATGCTGAGCATGATTGCAATGTTGTTAGTATGAATTCCTTGAATATCCATGATGCTAATGATATGCAAAGCCACAAGCTTGGGGAAGCTATGTTTGATGAAGATGATATTTTTTGTTCCCCAAGCTTTGATGAGCAAATTTACTATGATGAAAGCATGCCTCCTATCTATGATGATTATTGTTATGACACGTATGCTTTAAAGAATAATGATAACCATGAAACTTGTCATCTTGATCTTAATTTTCAATCACATGATAGTTATTTTGTTGAGTTTGCTCCCACTATTATTCATGAGAATAAATTTTCTTATGTGGAGAGTAATAAAAATTCTATGCTTGTAGATCATGAAAATAATGCTTTAGGTGCTGGTTATATTGTTGAATTCATTCATGATGCTACTGAAAATTATTATGAGGGAGGAATATATGCTTGTAGGAATTGCAATAATATCAAGTTTCCTCTCTATGTGCTTAAAGTTTTGAAGTTATGCTTGTTTTACCTTCCGATGCAACTTGATTCTTGTTCCCACAAGTTGTTTGCTCACAAAATCCCTATGCATAGGAAGCATGTTAGACTTAAATGTGCTAGTAATATTCTTCATGATGCTCTCTTTATGTTTCAATTCTTATCCTTTATGTGAGCATCATTGAAATCATCATGCCTAGCTAGGGGCGTTAAACGACAGCGCTTGTTGGGAGGCAACCCAATTTTATTTTAGTTCCTTGCCTTTTGTTCCTGTTTAGTAATAAATAATTCATCTAGCCTCTGCTTAGATGTGGTTTTATGCTTTTAATTAGTGTTTGTTCCAAGTAGAACCTTTGGGAAGACTTTGGGAAAGTCTTGTTGATCATGCTGTCAAAAACAGAAACTTTAGCGCCAACGAGAATTGCTGTCATTTTAATTTGGAGAGTGGTATTTAGTTAATTCTTTTTGAAGATGATTAATAGATAAATTCTTCAGGTCCAGCAATTTATTTTAGAATTTTATGAGTTCGAGAAGTACAGACTGTTCTGTTTTTGACAGATTCTACTTTTCGTGTGTTGTTTGCTTATTTTGATGAATCTATGGCTAGTAAAATAGTTTATAAACCATAGAGAAGTTGGAATACAGTATATATTACACCAATATTAATTTATAATGAGTTAATTACAGTACCTTATGATGGTGATTTACTTTCTTATACTAACGAAGCTTACGAGTTTTCTACTTTAAGTTTTGTGTTGTGAAGTTTTCAAGTTTTGGGTAAGGATTCGATGGACTATGGAATAAGGAGTGGAAAGAGCCTAAGCTTGGGGATGCCCAAGGCACCCCAAGGTAATATTCAAGGATAGCCAAGAGCCTAAGCTTGGGGATGCCCCGGAAGGCATCCCCTCTTTCGTCTTTGTTCATCGGTAACTTTACTTGGAGCTATATTTTTATTCGCCACATGATATGTGTTTTGCTTGGAGCATCAATTTATTTTGTTAGGATTTGCTTGCTTTTATTTAGAACAATTTTTTGCACCTTTTATTTCAATAAAAGTGGCATTGATAGTCTTTACTATGCCTATGTTACAAGTCTTCATGTTGCTGTTTGAAAACAGAAAGTTTACCGCTGTTGCAATAATTCCCTAGAAAAGTCAGAATGTGATAAAATGTTTAAACCTTCTTCATATTAAGCTCTGATAAATTTACTACAGTGGGAATTTTCTTTCGTATTTTTTGCAGTTTGGTAAGTATGGATGTTGCAATATTCTTTACAGACTATCCTGTTTAGGCAGATTGCTGTTATGTTTGCATATGTTTGCTTCTTTAATGATTCTATTTGAGGATAGGACTATTAAATATGCAGAGGAATTTAGTATGCAATGTTGAATAATAATTTTAGTGATTTGCTACAGTAGAGTATGATAAGGTTTTTGCAATGGTTTATACTAACTTATCTCACGAGTCCTTGTTGAGTTTTGTGTGGATGAAGCTTTTGAGATTTAGGGAGACCGTGATATGAGAGGAATTAAGGAGACACAAAAGCTCAAGCTTGGGGATTCCCAAGGCACCCCAAGATAATATTTCAAGAAGTATCAAGCATCTAAGCTTGGGTATGCCCCGGTTGGCATCCCACCTTTCTTCTTCAACAATTATCGGTTAGTTTCGGTTGATCCTAAGTTTTTGCGTCTTCACATGATGCTTGCCATTATTAGAATGTCATTTTATTTTGCTTTGCTTGCTGTTTGAATAGAATACCAAGATCTGGAATTATTAAATGTTAGAGAGTCTTCACATAGTTGCATAATTATTCGACTACTCATGGATGTTCACTTTTATCTTTCGGGGTAGTTTGTCATTTACTCTAGTGCTTCACTTAGATTATTTTGAGAGTCTTAAATAGCATGGTAATTTGCTTAAAATCCTAATATGCTAGGTATTCAAGAATAATAAAATTCTCTTATGAGTGTGTTGAATACTAAGAGAAGTTTGATACTTGATGATTGTTTTGAGATATGAGGATGCTAATATTAGAGTCATGCTAGTTGAGTAGTTGTGAATTTGAGAAATACTTGCGTTGAAGTTTGTGATTCCCGTAGCATGCACGTATGGTGAACCGTTATGTGATGAAGTCGGAGCATGATTTATTTATTGATTGTCTTCCTTATGAGTGGCGGTCGGGGACGAGCGATAGTCTTTTCCTACCAATCTATCCCCCTAGGAGCATGCGCGTAATACTTTGCTTTGATAACTTCTAGATTTTTGCAATAAGTATATGAGTTCTTTATGACTAATGTTGAGTCCATGGACTATACGCACTCTCACCCTTCCACCTTTGCTAGCCTCTCTAATACCGCACACGTTTCGCCGGTATCATACACCCACCATATACCTTCCTCAAAACAGCCACCATACCTACCTATTATGGCATTTCCATAGCCATTCCGAGATATATTGTCATGCAACTTTCCACCATCTAGTTCATCATGACACATTCATCATGGTCATATTGCTTAGCATGATCATGTAGTTGACATAGTATTTGTGGCAAAGCCACCGTTCATAATTTTTTCATACTTGTCACTCTTGATTCATTGCACATCTCGGTACACCGCCGGAGGCATTCATATAGAGTCATATTTTGTTCTAGTATCAAGTTGTAATCATTGAGTTGTAAATAAATAGAAGTGTGATGATCATCATTAATAGAGCATTGTCCCAAATAAAAAAAATAAAGGCCAAATAAAAAAAAGGAAGGCCAAAAAAAAGAGAAAGGCCATAAAAAAGGGAAAGGTCAAATAAAAATAATATAAAGGGAGAATGCTACTATACTTTTTTCCACAGTTGTGCTTCAAAGTAGCACCATGATATAGCAAGTCTCATATATTGTGCTTCAAAGTAGCACCATGTTCTTCATATAGCGAGTCTCATATGTTGTCACTTTCATATACTAGTGGGAATTTTACATTATAGAACTTGGCTTGTATATTCCAATGATGGGCTTCCTCAAAATTGCCCTAGGTCTTCATGAGCAAGCAAGTTGGATGCATACCCACTAGTTTCTTTTGTTGAGATTTCATACATTTATAACTCTAGTGCATCCGTTGCATGGCAATCCCTACTCACTCACATTGATATCTATTGATGGGCATCTCCATAGCCCATTGATACGCCTAGTCGATGTGAGACTATCTTCTCCCTTTTTGTCATCTCCACAACCACCATTCTATTCCACCTATAGTGCTATGTCCATGGCTCACGCTCATGTATTGCGTGAAGATTGAAAAAGTTTGAGAACATCAAACGTATGAAACAATTGCTTGGCTTGTCATCGCGGTTGTGCATGATTTAAATATTTTGTGTGGTTAAGATGGAGCATAGCCAGACTATATGATTTTGTAGGGATAGCTCTCTTTGGCCATGTTATTTTGAGAAGACATGATTTCTTAGTTAGTATGCTTGAAGTATTATTATTTTTATGTCAATATTAAACTTTAGTCTTGAATCTTATGGATCTGAATATTCATGCCACAATTAATAAGAATTACATTGAAATTATGCCAACTAGCATTCCACATCAAAAATTATCTTTTTATCATTTACCTACTCGAGGATGAGCAGGAATTAAGCTTGGGGATGCTTGATACGTCTCCAACGTATCTATAATTTTTGATTGCTCCATGCTATATTATCTACTGTTTTGGGCAATATTGGACTTTATTTTCCACTTTTATATTATTTCTGGGACTAACCTGTTAACCGGAGGCCCAGCCCAGATTTTCTGTTTTATGCCTATTTCAGTGTTTTGAAGAAAAGGAATATCAGACGGAGTCAAAACGGAACGAAATCAACTGGAGGAGTTATTTTTGGAAGGAAACACACCTGATGGACTTGGACCCCATGTCAAGGAAGGAATGAGGTGCTCACGAGGGTGGGGGGTGCGCCCCCCTGTCTCGTGGGACCCTCGTGGCTCCCCTGACGTACCTCCTGCACCCATATATACCTACGTGACCTAAAACTTCCAGAACGAAACATAGATCGAGAGTTCCGCCGCCAGAAGCCTCCGTAGCCACCAAAAGTCAATCGGGACCCTGTTCCGGCACCCTGCCGGAGGGGGGATCCCTCACCGGTGGCCATCTTCATCATCTCGGCTCTCTCCATGACGAGGAGGGAGTAGTTCTCCCTCGGGGCTGAGGGTATGTACCAGTAGCTATGTGTTTGATCTCTCTCTCTCTCTCTCTCTCTCGTGTTCTTGATTTGGCATGATCTTGATGTATCGCAAGCTTTGCTATAATAGTTGGATCTTATGTTTCTCCTCCCCCTCTTCTCTCTTGTAATGAATTGAGTTTTCCCCTTGAAGTAATCTTATCAGATTGAGTCTTTAAAGACTTGAGAACACTTGATGTATGTCTTGCCGTGGATATCTATGGTCACAATGGGATACCACGTGCCACTTGATGTATGTCTTGGTGACCAACTTGCGGGTTTCGTGACATTGGGAACCTATGCATAGGGGTTGGCACACGTTTTCGGCGTGATTCTCCAGTAGAACTTTGGGGCACTCTTTGAGGTTCTTTGTGTTGGTTGAATAGATGAATCTGAGATTGTGTGATGCATACCGTATAATCATACCCACGGATACTTGAGGTGACATTGGAGTATCTAGGTGACAATAGGGTTTTGGTTGATTTGTGTCTTAAGGTGTTATTCTAGTACGAACTCTAGGGCTGTTTGTGACACTTATAGGAATAGCCCAACGGATTGATTGGAAATAATAACTTTGTGGTGGTTTGGTACCCTACCATAATCTCTTCGTTTGTTCTCCGCTATTAGTGACTTTGGAGTGACTCTTTGTTGCATGTTGAGGGATACTTATGTGATCCAATTATGATATTATTGTTGAGGGAACTTACACTAGCGAAAGTATGAACCCTAGGCCTTGTTTCAACACATTGCAATACCGTTTACGCTCACTTTTATCACTTGCTACCTTGCTGTTTTTATTATTTCAGATTACAAATACCTTTATCTACTATCCATATACCACTTGTTTCACCATCTCTTCGCCGAACTAGTGACCTATACAATTTACCATTGTATTGGGTGTGTTGGGGACACAAGAGACTCTTTGTTATTTGGTTGCAGGGTTGCTTGAGAGAGACTATCTTCATCCTACGCCTCCTACGGATTGATAAACCTTTGGTCATCCACTTGAGGGAGTTTTGCTACTGTCCTACAAACCTATGCACTTGCAGGCCCAACAACGTCTCCAAGAAGAAGGTTGTGTAGTAGACATCACTAGGGTTAGAGAGAATGAAATTATTGAAACTGATAATATTAATGAAAGTGATGATGAAGACTCTCCCCCTAATAAATATGAATTGCCTGTTGTCCCCGAGGGTTATGTTATGGATGAAGAAGCTACTAGAGCTATTTTAGCTTGCAATGATAGATATGATCTAAAGAGGTTATTAGCTAAATGGAAGCAGCAGTCCCTTAATGCTAGAATGAAACCTGACCCTGCTTTTGCTACTTCACCTATCTGTGTTACTAATAAGGATTATGAATTCTCTATTGATCCTGGTATAATTACTTTGGTTGAATCCGATCCTTTTTATGGCTATGAATCTGAAACTGTCGTGGCACATCTTACTAAATTAAATGATATAGCCACCCTATTCACTAATGATGAGAGAACTCGCTACTTTTATATCCTTAAAATATTTCCGTTCTCATTAAAGGGTGATGCTAAGATATGGTTTAATTCTCTTGATCCTGGTTGTGTGCATAGTCCCCAGGATATGATTTATTACTTCTCTGCTAAATATTTCCCTGCTCATAAGAAACAAGCTGCTTTAAGAGATATATATATAATTTTGTGAAAATTGAAGAAGAGAGTCTCCCACAAGCTTGGGGGAGGCTTCTCCAATTACTTAATGCTTTGCCTGATCATCCTCTAAAGAAAAATGAAATACTTGATATCTTTTATAATGGACTAACTAATGCTTCCAGAGATTACCTGGATAGTTGTGCTGGTTCTGTTTTCAGGGAAAGAACACCGGATGAAGCTGAAATTCTATTAAATAATATGTTGACTAATGAAAATAATTGGAAACTTCCTGAGCCTATTCCTAAACCAACTCCGAAGAAGAGTGGTGTTCTATTTCTCAGTCCCGAAGATATGCAAGAGGCAAATAAATCCATGAAAGAAAAGGGTATTAAAGCTGAAGATGTTAAGAATTTACCTCCTATTGAAGAAATACATGGTCTTAATTTACCGCCTATCGAAGAAATGCATAATTTTAATCCATCTCCTATTGAAGAAACAGATGGTCTTGATAACCCGACACAGGTAGTAAAGGTAAATTCTCTCTATAGATATGATAAAGCTGAAATCCCATTTACTAAGTTTGCTAGCCCATGCTTAGATGAGTTTGATAAGTTTATGGTTAAGCAAGAAGACTTCAATCCTTATTTTGGTATAGAATTAAAACGCAGTGCTGATATGCTTGAACACTTGGGTGATTATATGGCTAATGTTAAAGGTGAACTTAAACTTATTAGTAAACACACTTCTATGGTTACCACTCAAGTAGAACAAGTACTTAAATCTCAAAATGATTTGCTCAATGAATTGAATAGTAAGAATAATGATTATGCTATTAGATTGGCTACTAGAACTGGTAGAATGACTCAGGAACCTTTGTATCCTGAAGGCCACCCTAAGAGAATTGAGCAAGATTCTCAGAGAAATAATATAGATGTACCTAGTCCTTCTAAAAGGAAGCAAAAGAAAAATGATAGGACTTTGCATGGTTCTAGTGAACCTATTACTGAAACACCTGAGAATCCAAATGATATTTCTATTTCTGATGCTGAAACACAATATGCTAATGAACCTGAAACTAGTGATAATGTTAATGATAATGTTCATGTTGATGCTCAACCTAGCCATGATAATGATATAGAAATTGAACCTGCTGTTGATCTCGATAACCCACAATCAAAGAATTAATGTTATGATAAGAAAGACTTTGTTGCTAGGAAGCACGGTAAAGAAAGAGAACCATGGGTTCAGAAACCCATGCCTTTTCCTCCCAAACCATCCAAGAAAAAGGATGATGAGGATTTTGAGTGCTTTGCTGAAATGATTAGACCTATCTTTTTGCGTATGCGTTTAACTTATATGCTCAAAATGAATCCTTACGCTAAGTATATGAAAGAAATTGTCACTAATAAAAGAAAGATACCAGAAGCTGAAATTTCCACCATGCTTGCTAATTATACTTTTAAGGGTGGAATACCTAAGAAACTTGGAGATCCAGGAGTACCCACTATACCATGCTCCATTAAAAGAAACTATGTTAAAACTGCTTTATGTGATCTTGGAGCCGGTCTTAGTGTTATGCCTCTCTCTTTATATCATAGACTTGATTTGAATAAGTTGACACCTACTGAAATATCTTTGCAAATGGCTGATAAATCAACTGCTATACCTGTCGGTATTTGTGAGGATGTGCCTGTTGTGATTGCAAACGTTACTATTTTAACAGACTTTGTTATTCTTGATATCCCCGAGGACGATAGTATGTCTATTATTCTTGGAAGACCATTTTTGAATATTGCAGGGGCTGTTATTGATTGCAACAAAGGCAATGTCACTTTTCATGTAGGTAATGAGCATACGGTACACTTTCCGAGGAAACAACCTCAATTCCACAGTATCAATTCTATTGGGAAAATTCCATCGATTATTTTTGGAGGTTTTGAATTTCCTCTTCCTACTGTCAAGAAGAAATATGATATTCTCATTGTTGGGGATGTGCATATCCCCGTTGAGGTAACCTAGTGTTATTCGAAAATTCTCCGGTTCCATGTTATTCGGAATGAGTTTGTTAACAAGACCTGATCAACCTTGTTAGTGGATTCCTTTTGATGAGCATGAGATGGATGAATTTAGAAAACACAACTCTCTGTACCCTCCTTTTACTTTCTGTTATTTATAATAAATAAAGTAAAAATAAGTATTTTCCGTCTGTTATCTGAATTATCCGTGCAATATAAAAATACCCCGAAAATAAAAGTTCTCCAAATGCCCTAAAATTTAAATATGATTTTTCTGAAATATTTGAGAATATTTGGCACTGAGAACACAGCACGGGGGCATCCACCTGGCCACGAGGGTGGAGGGCGCGCCCTACCCCCTAGGCGCGTCCCCTGTCTCGTGGGCCCATGGTGGCCCTCCTCCACTTATTCCTGCACCCACACACTCCTTCTTTCTCCCACAAACACCATTATCCAGTTCAAATACGAGTCCAAGCTCATTTTGCTGTCATTTTCGATCTCCTTGCTCAAAGCACCTCTCACAAAACTGCTTGGGGGGATTGTTCCTTGGTATGTGACTCCTCCATTGGTCCAATTAGGTTTTGTTCTGGTGCTTTATTCATTGCATTTTTTTTCTGCTTAGGTGACCCTGTTCTTGAGCTTGCATGTCAAATTTATATGGTTCCAAGTAGTTCTAATGCATGATATGGGCTTTAGGCACCTGTAGGAGTAGTTGCTATCAATTTTGTTGAGTTTGGTTCACCTTTATTTTGAAGTTACTAAAAATTTCATAATTTTTCAGAAAATAATGAAGAGATTTTTGAGGGGCTCATCGAGCCGAAACTCGAAGGAAAATCAAAATTAAAAAGCAAAGAAGCCCAAATATAATCTGCCTCGCACCGCGGAGGTTAGGCCGTGTGAATGGCCCTCCGATGTTTTCTTGAGAGCAACCGGGATTTATGAGGATTTTTATGAATTGGCTAAGAATGCAGGCCTCACCGACTTCCTCCACGACCAACGCGAGCAGTATCTCTTACTCACCAATACTTTTGTGCAAAACTTCTACTATTATCCTAGGGAATCACCTCCTTCAGTAGAGTTTCATTTATATGATGTGGTTAAGAAGATGTCACTATATGAATTTTGTAGGGTTTGCAAAATACCTTTCGAGGGTAGCTTAGAGGAACCACATCGTAAAGACGTGGATGGGTTTATTGACACTATCACTGTAGGGGAAACTAGGAAGGTTTCCGATGCAAGAATCACTAGCATACATTTTCTTGTTTTACGCTACTTTACAATATTTGCTAGTCGTTGCTTAATTGGTCGCGAAAACTGTGGAAACCTTAGTGTTCCTGATATTTTTATTCTGTTCCATGGTTTATTCCGTGACGACTCTGTTAGTATGGGCGGTATTATTGCTAAACGGTTAAGTCTGAACTGTACAAAGGGCCCCATCTCTGGTGGTATCTATGCTTCACGCCTTGCTGCATATTATAACATACCAATTAGGCACTATGAAAAAGAAGAAAAATTGCTGCCTACTGTTTATTTAGATTATAAGAGTATGGTAGCGCATGATTTTATTATAAAGAATAGGGAAGGGGAGCTTAAATAAAAATTGTTCTTTGATAAACGTCATCCTGAAACTATCACCTTGCCTGCTCCTTCCTTGTTTGATTTATCTACAGGCCAGTACCTCGTCTCGCCAGAGGACATTCATGCTTACCGGAACCCTACATCAGCCACAGAGCCAGAGTCGGAACCACAAGTTGATCCTCCACGACAGTCTAATTACCAGTGGGATCCGGAGATGATTGCCAACCAGTGGCAATCAGAGTCTTCTTCTTCGCAATACAACCCCAACTATTACTATGGATATCTGCCAGGCAAACCGTGGCCATAGACCAACTTAGGCCAAAAGCCTAAGCTTGGGGGAGTACGTATTTCTCACCGACATTACATTCATGTTCACACACTCATTGCTAGATGTCGGTGCTCATACTTTTTCATTGTACTATCCATGCTAGTTTATTTCCTTTTATGCTTTCTTCTTGTGTGTTTAATAAACCTTAAGAAAAACCAAAAAATAGTTGTAGCTTTTAGCTAGTGTAATTTCCATGGTTGTAGTAGTAATTAAAAAGAAAACTCCAAAAGATTTCCTGTTCTTCTTTTGCTTGTTGGGAGCTTTCCCGTGTAAATAGTTTTATTTCTTTTCTTTTCTTTGGGGGCGATAGGAGAAGACCATGATTAAATTGTTGAAATGGCTCTTATATGCATTATTGTTGATCTGACAAAAGAGCCCATATTGCCTTGTCTTCTCCTGTTTATTGAATGCTTGCAGATTCCATCTTAGTCCAACGCACACGCACTATGAACTCGACTGACTGAGATGAGAAAAGCTGGTATGAACTCGACCACTCTTGTTTTTGTAAATATGATTAGTTCATCGTTCCTGATTCAGCCTATTATGAATAAACATGTTTGCAATGACAACTAGAGATCATAGTTTCTTGTGCCATGCTTAATTAGCTAGGAGCTTATAATGGTTTACCTTGCATGCCAACATGCTATTAAAATGGTTGTGATGTGGTATGATAGGGTGGTATCCTCCTCTGAATGATTTAAGTGACATGACTTGGCACATGTTCACACATGTAGTTGAAACAAAATCAACATAGCCTTCACGATATTTATGTTCATGGTGGATTATATCCTACTCATGCTTGCATTAGGTGTTGATTAATTTTAATGCATGTTTATGACTGTTGTCGCTCTCTAGCTGGTCGCTTCCCAGTCTTTTGCTAGCGTTCACCTATACTAAGCGGGAATACTGCTTGTGTATCCAATCCCATAAACCCCAAAGTTATGCCATATGAGTCCACCATGCCTACCTATATACGGTATCTACCTACCGTTCCAAGTAAATTTGTATGTGCCAAACTCTAAACCTTCAAATAAATATCCTATTTTGTATGCTCGAATAGCTCATGTATCAACTAGGGCTGTCCGTATCTTCCATGTTAGGCGGGTTATTCTCAAGAGGAGTGGACTCCGCTCCTCACTCACGAGAAAGTGGCTGGTCACCGGGATGCCCAGTCCCATGCTTTATGCAAACTAAATCAAAATAATTGCAAACAAAACTCCCCTTGGGACTCTTGTTAGTTGGAGGCACTCGTTGTTTCGAGCAAGCCATGGATTGATGCTTGTTGGTGGAGGGGGAGTATAAACGTTACCATTCTGTTTGGGAACCGCCTATAATGTGTGTAGCATGGAAGATATCGCCATCTCTTGGTTGTTATGTTGACAATGAAAGTATACCGCTCAAAATAGTATTCATCTCTATTTCAAAACCGAGCTCTGGCACCTCTACAAATCCCTGCTTCCCTCTGCGAAGGGCCTATCTATTTACTTTCTTGTTGAGTCATCATCCTCTTATTAAAAATCACCAGTTGGAGAGCACCGCTATCATTTGCATTCATTACTGTTAGTTTACATTGAGTATGACTTGACTGGATCTCTTTTACCATGAATTACAATGTCTAGTCAGTCCTTGATCTTTAAAGGTGCTCTGAATTTATGTTTTGCGGTCTCAGAAAGGGCTAGCGAGATACCATCTTGTTATATCATATTATGATTGTTTTGAGAAAGTGTTGTCATCTGAGATTTATTATTATTACTCGCTAGTTGATTATGCCATTGATATGAGTAAACATGATACCTATGTGTTATTGTGAATATGGTTAATCTATAATCTTTGGTGAAAACTTGAATGCTGGCTTTACATATTTACAACAACAAGAGCAAACAGAGTTTGTAAAAGTTTTTCTTCATCACTTTCAGTTTGTCAACTGAATTGCTTGAGGACAAGCAAAGGTTTAAGCTTGGGGGAGTTGATACGTCTCCGTCGTATATACTTTTCCAAACACTTTGGCCCTTGTTTTGGACTCTAACTTGCATGATTTGAATGGAACTAACCCGGACTGATGCTGTTTTCAACAGAATTGCCATGGTGTTATTTATGTGCAGAAACAAAAGTTCTCGGAATGACCTGAAACTTCACGGAACGTCTTTTTGGAAATCATAAAAAATCCTGGCAAAAGATCAAGACCAGGGGTCCCACACCCTAGCCACGAGGGTGGGGGGTGTGCCCCCTACCTTGTGGGGCCCCTGGAGCTCCTTCGACCTCAACTCCAACTCTATATATTTGCTTTCGGGGAGAAAAAATGGAGGAGAAGGATTCATCGCGTTTTACAATACGGAGTCGCCGCCAAGCCCTAAAACCTCTCGGGAGGGCTGATCTGGAGTCCGTTCGGGGCTGCAGAGAGGGGAATCCGTCGCCATCATCATCATCATCAACCTTCCTCCATCACTAATTTCATGATGCTCACCGCCGTGCGTGAGTAATTCCATCGTAGGCTTGCTGGACGGTGATGGGTTGGATGGGATTTATCATGTAATCGAGTTAGTTTTGTTAGGGTTTGATCCCTAGTATCCACTATGTTCTGAGATTGATGTTGCTATGACTTTGCTATGCTTAATGCTTGTCACTAGGGCCCGAGTGCCATGATTTCAGAGATGAACCTATTATGTTTTCATCAATATATGAGAGTTCTTGATCCTATCTTGCAAGTTTATAGTCACCTACTATGTGTTATGATCCGGCAACCCCGAAGTGATAATAATCGGGACCACTCCCGGTGATGATCGTAGTTTGAGGAGTTCATGTATTCACTATGTGTTAATGCTTTGGTCCGGTACTCTATTAAAAGGAGGCCTTAATATTCCTTAGTTTCCACTAGGACCCCGCTGCCACGGGAGGGTGGGACAAAAGATGTCATGCAAGTTCTTTTCCATAAGCACATATGACTATATTCGGAATACATGCCTACATTACATTGATGAATTGGAGCTAGTTCTGTGTCACCCTAGGTTATGACTGTTACATGATGAACCGCATCGACATAATTCTCTATCACCGATCCATTGCCTACGAGCTTTCCATATATTGTTCTTCGCTTATTTACTTTTCCGTTGCTATTGCTATCATCACTACAAAATACCAAAAACACTACTTTTGCTACCATTACCTTTTGCTACCTTTACCACTACTATCATATTACTTTGCTACTAAATACTTTGCTGCAGATATTAAGTTTCCAGGTGTGGTTAAATTGACAACTCAGCTGCTAATACTTGAGAATATTCTTTGGCTCCCCTTGTGTTGAATCAATAAATTTGGGTTGAATACTCTATCCTCGAAAACTATTGCGACCCCTATACTTGTGGGTTATCACTCCACCATGTAGAGGCTGGCTCTTGCTTGAGAGCCCACTCCTCCACTTTTTCCTTGCCTCTTTCCCCATGTATGCAAAAATGCCATGTAAAGCAGGCTTATAGCCCACTATTGTACTTGATCCTACAGGTGCTAAGCCTGCCACATAGGCATAAAGTCTGATGTGGCAAGTTAATTAAGAAGAGAGAGACTAGTTTGGTGACCCCAGGAAGAAATGGTGCTAAGCACGTGTACCTAGATGAAGCAAACTTAGCAATAGAAACTAAGCACCTATGCATTGGGGACTTGAGTTACTAAGCCATTTAATGCCCATAGCACCTCATCTAAGCACCATTTCATTCAAAGAGGTCACTCCTTGGCAAATGCAATAAATACTATGAAGAAAGAGATAGAGAGAAGTAAACAAAAAATACTCTTATAGCCAACCTTATAGCTAACCTTGTTGTATGAGTGACTAAGTGATGACTATGTATGACATGCCAACATCAGATAGCCTAACGCACCATGTTAAATCTCCAAGGGCGTGACCGCGCGAGCAAGGCGACGGTCATGGTAGGCGCGGCCATGATACGGGCTGCTAGCAGCCCTTGGATCTGAGATCGAACGGTTGCATGCTAAGTTGTTGAAATTTGCAGAATAACCCTCCAGGATAGGATATTCACCCATAGGTCTAGAATCACGCCAGGCAACCGTTTGATCTTAGATCCAAGGGCTCTCGAAAGCCCGTATCATGGGAGAATGGAAAGCTTCGTATCGCCTGTAATTTTCCCGACGCTTGACATGACATCGAAAGCCATTTAATTGGGCGTCGAGTAGACATGACATCTAATTGGGCCCCCATAGTACTATGCATGAATCCATTTATCCACCAGGCAAGCCACTACCCTGCCATTCGCACGCGCCCCCCCACTCGACATTTTTACAATCGATAAACCGCTCCTAGTCGTCCCGTCCTTTCACATTATGGCAGTTCCACTAATCCTAACCCTCCTCCTGAATCCATGGCGTCCCAAATCTCCATGATCGGCGGTGAGTACAAGGTTAGAACCATCACCGGCGATGAGTTCGACGTCATCTACACCCGTTCTTCCGCAACGGTGAAAGAATGCCTTGCTCGCTTCAAACGCATGCTCGAAAACTCAAATGATGAGTGGGTCGCTGGGCTAGATGTTGAGTACACCACAGTCCTGGGAAGCGAGAAGAAACTAAAGGAGGCAGAGAAGAAGAAGCCCGGCGTGATCCAGGTTTGCGTGTATGACTTATGCTTGGTCTACCACATATGCCATGCTTACATTGAGTGCGAGGAGTTAAGAAGTTCCTCAAGGGCGGCCGAGTCAAATTCGTTACTATAGACTTTAGGAACGACAAGGAAATCCTGGGTCGGATAGGCCTCGTTGTAGGCGACCCCTTCGACCTCCAGAAGGAAGGCTTAGTGCCCTCCCTTGATCAGCCTTCAATGCTGACCCTGGCAGGAGCCATGGTTCATCCTTCATACGGTAAACTAGAGAAACCTCCGTACACGTTTCATCATCATGCATGGCAGTGGAATGTACTAGATATGGACCACATCCACTATGCTGCAATGGATGGCTACCTTTGTTTCAATATCTACAAGGGTTGGATGAATAGCAAGAGCCAAGTGTGCGGTTCAAGCAAAGAAAGTATCACCCAAGAGGAAGAGGGACAAGGACAAAATCGAGGACGTGGACAAGGACTCCGAGTAAGGTGGCAGTGTCGTTGCTCATGGTGGTTCTAATGCAGTGTCTACCGGATTAGTTGCTTAGTTTAATTTCTAGTGTGCTTAGTTTTATTTGAGGGGTGTGTTGTGCTGACCCCCAGCAGAATTATGTTATGTTTCTTCTCGTTATATTTCGTACATTTCATCTTTTAGTTGGTATAGTACTACCACTCGTTTCTTGACATTATATACATACAATATATATGACCAACATCATATATCCAGCAGTTTAGTTGTCAAAGAATTTCAGGGTGCTTAGTTTTGTCAAAGAATTCCAGGGTGCTTAGTTTTATTTGAAGGGTGTGTTGTGCTGGACACCATTAACTTATCATTGTGAGAATCGGCTTATTTTTGTCATGTAACATGGTCAACGGGGTTTGACGTGAAAATAACAATGTCTAATGGCATTTCTCAGCAAACTTCTAACTTAACGATGGCATTTTTTAGATATCTAATTGCATTTTTGAGCAGGCATCTCATGGATCGATGACATTTTTTGAGTAGTTGTAACTTCTAATGGCAAAACTGAGTAGTGATACACAACTAGTGGCATAAATCATAAGAACCCAAGAATTAAATAGGGGTAATTTTGCTGTCCGATTTGCGAAGGTGCACACATTAACAATCAACAAAGTCATTTTGGAACACGTGTTGTCACGTTACAATCAGAAACACAAGTATTATTGAAACCGTGGGCGTTCTATTTACCATTTACGTGCCGCCACGCGTCCCCTTTTTCTATTAGCTAGGAGGCGTCATGCAGGGTAGCTATTTGAGTACGGAAGGCGTGCGATCAGACCCCTGCGCGTGCTTATCGGGAGGAGAGCCCTTTGACCTCCATCTGCCATCCACCTCTCTCCCAAGGTACCATTAATGGCGCCCCAGCCTCTGTTTAATGGCGTGGCAATGTCTCACTCGATTGAGATTTAAGAGAGAAAAAAGAAAATCTGAAAAGAAAAGTTTGCACGGATCTTGATGTAAGATCCGACGTACCTATATAGCATCTACTGTGACTTATAGCAAGACTGATGAATATATATAAGGACGATGAGAGTGGATAATAATTGTCTTACATAATTAGGAAGATAATTAAAAAAGCCACATGCGGCTACGCCCGAAATACACAAGGAAAAAAAAGAAGGAAGACGCATACAATGATCTGGCTCGCTGATCTCTACTTTCTTTATGCGTTGCAGGTCGCGGAGACTAGTTCTCGTGGCGGGCGATGATCTCTTTCATCAGTTTCATGTCCTTAATACGCTGCTTGGTAGCATCCATGGATTCCTCCACCAGCATGTTGCGCTCGATGCGGAGCATGGCATTCTCGTCCATAAGTTTCTTGGTGATGACGCCCGTCGTCTGCAACATGCAGCGGTCTCCTCCTCCTGCTTCGCCCTTCCGGCGATCTTCGCCCTCAGCAGGTCGCGCTCGCCCCAGAGCTTTGCGTTGCCCTCCCCGAGTTATGAATGACGCCAGTAGCCTCGTCCTGCATCCTCGCCCAGCCGGAGATCTGATCCATCTGGCTATGGACGATCACATGCATGCGCCTGTAAGAGTCCTCCGCGAGAAATTTTCCCAGGCCACCGCGGCGCGGTGGGACCTCCCTGCTGATTTGGCGGCACGGCGGGGCATCTTTGCTATTTCCGTGGCGTGGCCGGACCAGTCTGCTACATCGACGGCACGACGGGACCTCCGTGCTGCTTCGGTGGCGCGGCGGGACCTCTATGCTGTTACTGCTGCGCGGCTGGACATGTTGGCTGCTTTCGCGGCGAGGCGGGACATCTCTCGTGCTTCCTCTTCTATGCTCACCTCTCCCTGGTGGAAATCTCTCGACCCAGAACTCACACTGGCTATGGCTTGATTGTTTCTTGTGGATGAGGAGTTGAGGAGGAATGTGCAATCATTTTCGGTTAGGTAGTTCCCCTTTTTATAACCTAAGTACTAGCACTAGTACTAAAACCTGCATAGTGGGAACACGTTCAGGTTTGGTACGTATTGGTAGGTGTGAGCAGGCTTGCACTTAATTGTAGCACTAGTACTTTCGAATGTGATGGGAACAAGGTAAAGATTAATTGATGGTTTCTGGTTTCGAGGCCCGAAACGACTCCCTATGAGTTTAGTGGAACATAAATTTCAAGTAGACTGCACTGCTCATATGCTAAATATTAAGTTACTATCAAAAAGTGGCACAAAATACGAAGGAGACCAATGGAAGTACCACTAGCAACCCATGATTTAACTACTCGCATGCACGCAGTGGAGTAGTAATGTCTTTCTTCTGCCCCCATATCCACTCAATTTGCATGCGCTGTATTAATTGACCATCAATGAAGTCAAGAACTTTACATGCGTCAAATTATCACATGGGGTGGATCTTGGTACAAAATTGCGACCGCCCGTGTACCCGCGTGTGCGTGCGAGGGAATGAGTGCGTGCGTGGCATGCATGCACATCTTCGCTTCGTACATGTACCACTAGTGCAGCTTAGGGAGGACGAGTACATTCTTCTGGAACCAGCAGCATGTCACTGTGATCAATCCAAACAAGGATGTTGTGACAACGCCTCCACATGTGCCACGTGCCCACGTGGCTTCATGAACTATAAGAGAGACATTGTGTAGCGTGTCATTGTGTTTTGCACATACTCGAAGTACTAGTAAGGTACATTGCACGCGTCAGATTTTGCAAACAAATTAAGAAATAAAATACCACACTGTAGCATGTAAGCTCTGAGTCATATATGCCTGATGTAGACCTTCGTTTAATTCTTATAGTTCATCTCATTCAAAATCAATTAGTTTCTATAAAAAAACCTAGGGCCTCTTCGATTCGTAGGATTTCCAAAACGCGGGAATAGGAAGAACATGGGATTAGAGTGGAATGTCGTCTTGAATCCTACAGGATCGTACGAGTGTTTGATTATGCATAGAAAAAACACAGAATTCTTTCAAAGAGGTTTGAGTGGATTGGATGTTTCCTATGAAATCTAGTGCAAATGAATCATATGGAAAAATTCCTATGGTTTACAATCCTACGAATCAAACAACCAAGATAGGAAAATTCCTAAGGATTAGAATCCTCTAAAATTACTTCGAGAATCCTTTGAATCAAAGAAGCTCTTAATTTATTTTATGATTCATGGAATTGTGCGTTGTAAAGCATAAAGTACAAACAAAGAATGGCAATTCAACTAGAAAAAAGTTTGGGCAGTTACGATACGTAAGATTCTAGAACAAAGGAGAACCACTGTTGTTTTGAGATTTGTGCATTATGCTTAAGTTCAACCATGGAGTCTGCTAGATTATACATGTGGCAAAATCCAGTGGGGGCTAGAAGATGGTGCGAGAGCGAGGGGCCGAGTGGAGGGAAACTATGAAGGAGTGCACAACTACGAGATCGATATTTAGAGAGAAGGGCGAGAACGCGCGCTGTTGCACGTAGTGGCGGGGCCATGAAAAATGTCCCATGAGCTAGGGGGCCAAGCATTGCTAATCCTTTACGAGGAGGGCCAATTCATCAACTTAAACCATTTTTACCAGCAATTGTCTAATGATCACATTCATATTAGCCTCGATATATAGTGATGTTAGGGGGGCAGGGCCCTTGCTGCCCCCTGTCTTGGCCATTGTGCGCGCGTCTGAGAGATGAAGCGGAAGGCATGGATGATGAGAGGGGGGCGTTGGATATATAATTAATGTGGGTGTATTAGCTATATATGTGATCCTATATAGAAAGGTATAGATTGATCGATGTGGACGTGGGAAAGAGGGTGAGACCTCACTAGATATATAGATTGATCGGTTTATGTGGAAAACTATGAAAGACCTAGCTATACACACCACACACATAGAGGAACATCGATCGTTGCGCATGCACGTCAGAGATAAAGAATGCCCGATATGATGGAGAGGGGGATGTTGTGTGTGTGCCTTCATGGGAGACCGACCTGAAGAAAAAGATTGCATGTGTGCGATGGATAATGCCGACTGGTAGTGTGTGTGCATGCATGCACGAGAGAAAGTTAGTGGTACAATTATAAAGAGAAGACCAATGTTTGTGTGTAAAAGACTAGGTGAGGCCATAATCAATGTAAAGTTGAATTCAAATATTTGAATAAGAGATCATGATGTTTGAAACCCATGCATGCATGAATATAACGGAGATCTGCGCGGTGTGGTTTGGAAACGAGCATGTTTCAATGTATACACATTGAATAAGGTCAGATTGGTTTGAATTTGAGATACCGATGGCAGACATTGTTTGGCCACATTGCATCCGTGCATGGACAAACTATTCTAATTGGAGATGATGGGTGGCTTTCGCATCACATATCTATATCTATACCCCTATATATATATATTATATTTTTATTTTTTATATAGTGTGCGGATAACTTTAACTCTGAAAGATGGTCGTTGGATGAGGCCAATCCAATGGTGCAGAGATGGCAAATTTGAGCAGTACTGGTCGTTGGATATCATCTAGATTCCACCAGATTTTGCCACATGTACAATCTAGAAGACTCTATGGTTGAACTTAAGCATAATGCACAAACCTCAAAACACAAGCACTTCGTCTTTGTTCTAGAATCTTTCGTATCATAATTGCCCAAATGTTTTTCTACATGATTTGTTTTTACTTTATGCCTTACAATGCACAATTCCATGAATCTTAAAATAGATTAGCTTTCTTATAAAAACTAGATGATTTTGAATGAAATGAACTATAAGAATTAAATGAACATGTACATCATGCATATATGACTCAAAGCTTACATGCTATAATGTGGTATTTATTCATAATTTGGTTGCCAAATCTCATGCGTGCAATGCATGCGTACCTTACTAGTCTAAATGGTGTCTGTGTGTGTTGTGCGTGTTAAACACATTGTACGTAGTATATCATACTAGTCTAAATTGTCTTTTTTGGGTACACGTTAAGCTTGTTCTCCCGAAATTTCAAGCCGCGCCTTGTTATGCCAAAATTTCAAGCTAGCGTCTCTGTCTATCATGCTGCAAAACTCCCGCCTCTTCAACCCGCGCCTTTTTAGCCCGAAATATTTAAGATATATCTTTGTCTCGCTGTGCTCCGACAACTCCCTCCATCTCAACCCGACGCCTTGCTATTCCAAAATTACAACGCGTGCGAAAACTCCCACCTCCTGTGAAATCCCGACACGCGAAATCCCCGTGATACCCCTGAACCGAAAGAACCGCCTCAAATCGGTGGGGGTACTTTCATAACTTACCCCACATTTCGAACAAGCGCGTCCCTAAGCCATGGTTCCCCAATCCCATCCCATCCGCCCACCCATTCGTACACCGAGGCCGGGAAAACCTGCCAAGCCCCACACCCCCCTCCGCCCGCCACCCAGTCGGAGCCTCTTCCCCGACGATGTCGTCCACATCAACACCTCGACGTCCCTCATCCATCGTACCGGATGAGGATCCGCCGTCGATCTGGTTGTCCCGCCGGTTCAACGTCCCCGTCCTCCACCTCCAAGGAGCTGCCCCGATGTCCCTCTCATCTTTCATGCCACCTCCATTCCCACACCGCCGTCTTCACTTGCACCACCAGAAGAGCATCATCATCACCGTTTCCTCAGATGAAGCTGCGGCCTAATCGGCGCCACCAAATAGGTTGTACACTAATCACCGCATTTTCTTCTTGATTTGATCTCACGGTGCTGCCGGCGCTCGGTCCCGAGCTGACACGGCGCGGCTCCATCCACGCCGGCATCGCCGGCTACTTCCTGCACGGCGTCGCTCGCTCGGCGGCGACGTCCACATCAGTAGGAGCTGCTGCTGCTTTAGCCCTCGCTCGTGCTGTTGCTGTGCTCTTGCTCTCGGTCCCCTGCCTGGTCTGCTCTTGCTCTTGCTCTTGCTGCTGCTCTCACTCTTGCTCTTGCTCGCGCCGCTGCTCTCGATCTTGCTCTTGCTTGCGATGCTGCTCCGATTTAGCTACACTTCAGTTGACTGAATCGAGTTTTGGTCAGTCAATTTTTAGGGGGTGGGGGCTCACCGGAGCTAAGGAAGAACCAGCCGCAGTGGGGAGGAGGGCACGCTGGAGATGTACCCCACTACCTATCTTAGGGTTCAGGGTGGGGGCGGTGGTCGCCGACGGTGGTGGGGTGGTGGCGTGGGGATCGCCGGAGAAAAAGCTAGGCATGAGGGGGCCTACAGGTATGGCCGGGGTGGCGGCGGACCGGTGGTGGGGAGTGTTTTCCGGGCGGGCGGGGCGGCGCACCACCGGCCGCGGGCGGCGGGGGGGGGGGGGCTATTTGGCCGGTGGTGGCTGGCGGCTCAGGGGGTGGAGGTTGAAGATGAACTGCATGCCCTTGATTTCGTATCCAACGGCTACAAAATCGACTGACCAGAGATGAAAAAGTCAGTCGACTGACTTGTAACCTCACCTCTAGTGCGTTCAGTTCCGATAGCAAAATTCAGTTTCGACAGTAAAGTTCAGTTTCGACAATTACATTCAGTTTCGACAGTTAAGTTCAGAGATGAGCGGCTGATGTATACATCTAGCATTGTGTGGTTATGTATTTTACGTCATCTATTGGAGATGCTATTAGAATTCCACTCAGGTTAACATTGTCTCTCTTGTCCTGCTTCAGCCTCGGCGTCGTACAACTCACCGGAGCTGCTCCAACGACGAAACCCTCCATCACAGCGGAGCAGTACCTCGGGCTCCATCTCCATACGCCTAAGATCTTCTTCCCCTCCTCCGACAGCCAAGTCAGCCGGAGCATCCTTACCGGCCAATCCAATCACGCTGAGATCGACATGGCTTCTCCAAAGAGGTTGTACACTTCTTGTGGTTTGACTTAGTCTCAACATGCTTCTTTGCATCCTGTGATCTTCCAATTCTTGTGAACCAAACACCCAGATTGGCAGAAATCCTGTGTTTTTAAATTCTCTGTTTTGCACGTGCATTCCTATCCTATTCCTGTCTATTTCCTATCCCTGCATTGTTAGAATCCTCAAATTCAAACAAGCCCTTACACAATTACTTCTGTTACAAATATGTGTCAAAGAAAACCTTGTGTGGTTTGTCCTGCTCCTGTGGTGCTGTGTTCCACCCCAGCTCAGGCGCTCCAATGACGGAAGGGTTCACCACAGCAGGATCTGCTCTCCAGACTGTCTTTCGCCGCCTGATATCTTCTTCTCCACCGCCGGCAGCCACGACAACTGCATTACCATGATCAACTGAGCAGATGACCTTGAGGACTACACGGGTCCGCAAGAGAGGTCGCACTCTTCCGTTTCTGCTTACGTCATGCATCGCTTAATATGATGGCATGCTACTTTATCGTCGTGTTCACCTATTAGACTCTGACTCAGGTCCAAACTTATGCTGAAACTTGAGTTTCTAAATGGTTGTGGGGTACATATTGGGGCAGCAATCAGTACTGTCTGTCTACTATCTGGTTAATCTCGGGTGTCTACTATGAGTTTCATGTTGGGTGCAAACAAACATTAAAGGAGCCATTATCTGTATTTTTTAACTAAAGCTATTATCTGCCTGCTATCATTTGTTTTGGGTCTATCCACAGTTTGCTACCATCACTCTAGATTTGTGCATGCACTCCTTACATAATCTCGCTATGTTTTATTACTATGCATGTCAGTTATTGTACACAATGGAACTGAACATGTAGAGCAAAAGAGACGAGCCTTGCGTGGCAATAAAATTTCATGCAGACGTCGCTCCATGGTGGGCGCAAAGGCAGCCCCCCTCCACCCATTTCGGATCGTAATCAAGAGGAAGATAACTGTTCTGAGGGGGATTCAGAAGCAGAAGACCACTCCTATTTACCCCATGAGGTCTTCGCTCTAACTTGGCATGCTGATGTTGGTAATATCATGCATATGGTGCCTTGCATTGCTTACTGTATACATCAAAGATGTCATCTGCTTAGTTTAGACATGCTTTGTGTCAATGCCATCTGTTTAGTTTCTTTATCGTATATGTGAATCATGCAATGCCATCTTGTTTAGCCAGGCATCATATATGTGAATTTTGCAATGCCACCCTGGTTAGCCAGTCATCTTATATGTGAATTATATCATGACATCATTTTTTATTACGTGTTAAATTTGTCAACAATTTTAGTACATTCAATTACTCTTCCTGTGCATCAGCCATTCGGCACGGTCATGGAAAAATCTGGAGTGGAAACAAGGTCTTCAGAGCAGACAATGCTATCTGACGAAGCGCATGTCTTGCTGGTTACAGATAGCTCCTCAGAGGAGGATTCAGAGACAGATGACCAGTCCTATTCCCCCCCCCCGAGGTGCATGCTCTAACTTGGCAGGGTTATGATGCTCATATCGTGCGTATGGTATCTTGCATTGCTATGTCATTTGCTTAGTTTAGACATGCTTTGTGTGAATGCCACCTGTTTAGTGTCTAATTACCATATATGTGAATTATGCAATGCCATCTTTTGCAAGACATTATATATGTGAATTATGCAATGCTATCTTGTTGCAAGGCATTATATATGTGAATTATGCAATGCCATGCTGTTTAGCCAAGTGTCATATATGTGAATTATATCATGCTGTCCTTTTTTTGTATTTCTCATTGCTTTTGTCGACAATGTTTGTATATTCAACTGCTCTTCCTGTGCATCAGCCATTTGAATTGGTGATGGAGAAATCTGGAGTGAAAACAAGGTCTTCAGAGCAGACAATGCTACCTGGTGAAGAAGATAGCTTGCTGGTTATAGATAGCTCTTCAGAGGAGGATTCAGAGGCAGATGACTAGTCCTATTATCCCCCTGAGGTGTATGCTCAAACTTGGCAGGGTTATATTACTCATATCATGCATATGTTGTATTGCAATGCTTAGTTTTTACATCATATACACGATATTGAATGCCATCTCCTTAGTTGACACATCATATATGCGATTGCCCTCTGCTCACTTCCTTAGTATATAAATCATATATTTGAATTATATCATGCCATGGTATTTACATAGACAGCATGTATCTGAATTATGGAATGCCAACCCATTTTCTAAAGACATAATATAGTTATATCATCTCATCATGTTCACATAGTCATCATATTTTGAATTATGTCATTCTATCCGTGAATTATATCATGCCATCATGTTTCCATCGACGGCACGTTTGTGATTTATGGCATGCCAACCACTTTAATAGACACATTGTATAGTTATATCATGTCATCATGTTTACATAGTCATCATATTTTGAAGTATGCCATTCTATCCTGTTTAGTTAGCCATCATACATGTGAAATTGTGTCATGATATCCTGTTTAATTAGCCATCATATATCTGAAATTATGTCCTGCTATTCTGTTTGGTTAGACAACATAAATGTGAATTATTTCATGCCCTATTTTCTTCCCTACTATCCATTGCACCTGTCTATCTTACAATGTCTTTACATTCAATTACTTTTCTTGTTTATCATCCATTTCAATTGGAGGGGGTGATGGCAGTATCTGTGGGAGTAAAAACACTGTCTTCAGAAAAGATCGTGCTACCTGTCGATGGAGATAGAACCACGATTGTACTTGTCCAAGAACCAGCCCCACCACACATAACCCAGACTCACGCAGATTGTACCCCTACCTAGTTGGACAGAGAACCAGCTACACCCCTTCTAACCCCAACCCCAACAGATAGTAACCCAGTTCCCGTTGACACAACACCGTCTCCACCACAGAGCACCCAAACACAAGTAGCTAGTAAGGCAACTGCAGTGCCCAAAGCACGAGGACCACCACTCTGAACCCCAAGTCAATGCTTAAAGTAGAAGAAGAATTGTTCTCAGGCCAGGTTCCGTAGCTATGGTTCATACTACTTTACTCTTGCATCACTGTATTTACTCATACCAACTAATTTCAAATTTGAAGGATGCAATTGAAACTCCAATGGCGCAACAGGTATGTTTTAAACCTATTTCTTTAACGTGTTTGCTGTTGTAACTTGCTCTATGTTGATTTAAGTTTCAATTGAATAAACAGTTATATTCCTTACAAGGTGTTGTTATTGCTGTGTAGTTTCCCACACTTATATTCTTTCTAAGCTGCTTTGTCTTAAATAGATATGATTCGAACTATATCTATCTTGATTTGGCAAACTAGAATGATATAGACCATACAGTGACCATACTACATAGATATATGTTTGTTTCATGTTGTTATCCTGTCCACCTTACTACTGAACTGGTTTACCAAAACGAGTTTCATATACTACATTGTAAACATGTGATGTGTTTGTTTGTTTCTCTTTTAGAATGCAGATAAAATATTGGAGAAGAGTACCCCGTTATGCAATGGTACAGGAAGTAATGCAGATAAGGTTCAAGATAGTGAGACATCCCTGTTGGTCTCCAAGAAAGCTGATAAAAACAATATTGAAGACACTAAGACAACCCCAAAGTCCTGTCTTGATGTAGTGTTCGAGTTACTGGCTACTACTGCTGGCACCAGCTCTTCGAACTCGCTGCCTGAATCAGTTCGGCTTCTTTAGTCTCAACTTCAAGTTGAAAGACATCGATTAGATGTTATGCGACAGGAAGGCGAAGGACTGAGGAAGTCCCTGGAGAATTCAGATGCATACTTTCTGGTGCAACAGCAAGTGCTGGAGGATTTAAGCGCCAAACAAGAGAAAGTTAATAAGCTTGTTAAGCATCTTGGTAGCATTGTGGGAACCCAAGATATTGTTTCTTGAGCTCTTCTGAAGTGGTTTCAGTTCTGGACTTGTTTTGTTGCGGCGTTTATATGCTGCTTTGTTCCCTATATTTGCACTGGTGGCAAACTTTGATGCCCAGTGGATGTAATATGTGTAATAGCCGTGATAGCCTAGCGTAAGTTGCTTGCCTATTTATTTCCTTATTGTCTTGTTTATTTTTTTTCTTGTAGTTAGTGCAATTCTTTTTCCACGGTTTGCTAGTGGCCACAATAGCCTATTTTTTAAAACTAGGCCACATTAACCATGGGCTACATATTTACTGTAGTTAACATGGGCCTCCTACGGGCCGTAGAAACAATGGGCCTTCTAAGGGCCATAGAAACAATGGGCCTTCTACGAGGCGTAGAAACAATGGGCCTTATACGGGTCATAGACACAATGGGCCTTCTACGGGTCGTATCATCAATGGGCCTTCTACGGGCCGTGTGATCGGTTGGCCAAACATGGGCCAATGACAGACCACATTATGGCCGTAAATGGGCTAGAGTTGAAATCGTCCGTTCATGGGCCGACCATAACGGGTCGTCATTAATCGGCCATATTTGATGACGCTATGAACGGCCCAACGTATTAACGGGCCACAAACGGGCCGACTATAACCACAGGCTGAATTTGGCCCACAAGCAGAAAATGACAGTAACGGGCCGAAAGTAAACGGATGCTAGAAATGAGCCCAAGAATAAATGGGCCCTGAGAAGGCCGAAAGATAACATGGGCTGGAAATGGCCCAACGGTATAATGGGTCGTTAATGGGTATAAAGTGATACACTGTTCATTACGGGCCGGTTTTACCACGGGCATTAATGGGCCGAGGGTACTAAGCGCCTCATACGGGCCGAAAGACATCATGGGCCATACATGGGCCGGAAGTTAAAACGGGCTGGAATTATATTGGATGACCTAGATGACGCTACTGGGCCTAATTTGGATAGGTCGTAAATGGGCCCTGGGTTAGTGGGCTGTAAATGGGCTATATGCGAGCAGGCCGTTAACAGGCTTGCCGTGGGCCGGCCTGCCACCTTTTGACCAAGTCAAACTTGCCGGCCTTTTCACAGGAATGGGCCTCTGTTGAGCCGTGCCACGTGTCGACATATCATAGGTGCTTTGGGTCCAATGAGTGGATGACATCTGTCCCAGCGGCGAGCCGACACGTGTTCCCTCCAGCCAATGATGATTTTACATGTGGAAAATCCCCATTGGTCGGGGCTGTTAATGGGTTATCGAATCCAAAACCTGACCCGATAGCTTAACGGTGTTCCGTTACGGTGGATGCCACGTGTCGGTCACCCTTGACGAAAGAACTTCTGTGACACGCGATTTATCGTCATGGAAGTGAACACTTCCGTGATGATAATTTTGGTAATGTCATGGAACACTTCTACGACATCACAGGTATGACTATCTTGATTCTGTCATAAATTTGTCATGGATGTACATGCATGACAGAAAACGTGACCTACTGTGACAAACACGTATCATCACGGAAGTGTATTTTTTTGTAGTGAATGAAGGTGGTGAACCCCATCCGAGATGGTGTCTAGATTGGATCTGGTGGTTCTGGACTCTACGACGGCTGGATGAATATTTCGTCAACTCCCCTAGGGTTTTGGGAATATTTGGGGATTTATAGAGCAAAGAGGCGGTCCGGGGGCACCCGAGGTGGGTAGACCCCACCAGGGCATGCCCGGGCCTCCTGGCGCGCCCTGGTGGGTTGTCCCCTCCTCGGGACTCCCCCTAGGTGCTATCAGGGCCCAACTTGTTCCTTCTGATCCATAAAAATCTCTTTAAAGTTTCGTGGCATTTGGACTCCGTCTGATATTGATTTTCTGCGATGTAAAAAATACGGAAAAAACATGAAGCGACACTTGGCACTATGTCAATAGGTTAGTACCAAAACATGGTATAAAATGACTATAAAATGATTATAAAACATCCAAGATTGATAATATAACAGTATAAAACAATCAAAAATTATAGATACGTTGGAGACGTATCACGCCGTCGTGTTAGTTGTGATCCCATCTACTTCTCCTCTCTCGCTTGCTTGATCAAGAAGGAGGAGACTTCATCGAGCCGCACGTGTGCTAAACTCGGAGGTGCCGTCCGTTCGGCACTAGATCGGTTGGATCGTGATCGGATCGCGAAGAGTATGACTACATCAACCGCGTTGTTAAATGCTTCCGCTTACGGTCTACGAGGATACGTAGACACACTCTCCCCTCTCGTTGCTATGCATCTCTATGGATAGATCTTGTGTGTGCGTAGAAATTTTTTGTTTTTCATGCAACGTTTCCCAACAGTGGCATCATGAGCCAGGTCCATGCGTAGATGATATGCATGAGTAGAACACAAAGAGTTGTGGGCGGTGATAGTCATACTGCTTACCACCAACGTCTTATTTTAATTCGGCGGTATTGTGGGATGAAGCGTCCCGGACGAACCTTACATGTCCATGCACATGAGACCGGTTCCACCGACTAACATGCAACTAGTTTTGCACAAAGGTGGATGGCGTGAGTCTGTTTCTCCTACTTTAGTTGAATAAAATTTGACCACGGTCGGTCCTTAAAGAAGGTTAAAACAGAAAACTTGATGAAACACCGTTGTGGTATTTGCATAGGTAAGGACGGTACTTGCTAGAAGCCCGTAGCAGCCACGTAAAAGTTGCAACAACAAAGTAGAGGATGTCTAACTTGTTTTTGCAGGGCATGTTGTGATGTGATATGGTCAAGATATGATGTGATATATGTTGATGTATGAGATGATCATGTTTTGTAATATCGACAACCGGCAGGAACCTTAGGGTTGTCTCTTTATTGTATGAAGTGCAAGCGCCATGTAATTGCTTTACTTTATCACTATGCATTAGCGATAGTTGTAGAAGCAATAGTTGTTTTGACGATCTTGACGCAATGATGCTACGATGGAGATCAAGGTGTCAAGCTAGTGATGATGGAGATCATGACTTTGCTTTGGAGATGGAGATCAAAAGCACAAAATGATGATGGCCATATCATGTCACATATTTTGATTGCATGTGATGTTTATCTTTTATGCATCTTATTTTGATTAGAACGACAGTAGCATTATAAGATGATCCCTTCACTAAATTTCAAGGTAAAAGTGTTCTCCCTGAGTATGCGCCGTTGTGAAAGTTCGTCATTTTTAGACACCACATGATGATCGGGTGTGATAGACTCTTGGTTCACATACAACGGGTGTAAACCAGATTTACACACGCGGAATACTTGGGTTAAACTTGACGAGCCTAGTATGTAAAGACATGGTCTCGGAACACTGGAGACCGAAAGGTCGAACATGAGTCATATAGTAGATATGATCAACATGGAGATGTTCACCATTGATGACTACCCCATCTCACGTGATGATCAGACATGTGTTAGGTGATTTGGATCATGTATCACTTAGACAACTTGAGGGATGCTGTTTTAAGTGGGAGTTCATTAGTAATTTGATTAATTGAACTTAATTTATCATGAACTTAGTCATAATAGTTTTGCATATCTATGTTGTAGATCAATAGCTCGCGATATAGCTCCCCTATATTTTTGATATGTTCCTAGAGAAAACTAAGTTGAAAGATGATAGTAGCAATGATGTGGACTGGGTCCGTGATCTCAGGATTATCCTCATTGCTGCACAAAAGAATTCTGTCCTTGATGCACCGTTAGGTGACAGACCTATTGTAGGAGCAGATGCAGACTTTATGAATATTTTGCAAGCTCGATAGGATGACTACTTAATAGTTTAGTGTGCCATGCTTTACGGCTTAGAACCAGGACTTCAAAAAAAATTTGAACACCATGGACCATATGAGATGTTCCAAGAGCTGAAATTGGTATTTCAGACTCATGCCCGTGTCGAGGGGTATGAGATCTCTGACAAGTACTTTGCCTGCAAGATGGCGGAGAATAGCGCAACCAGTGAACATGTGCTCAGAATGTTTGGGTACTACAATCGCTTGAATCAAGTAGGAGTTAATCTTCCAGATAAGATAGTGATTGACAAAGTTCTCTAGTCATTATCACCAAGCTACTAGAACTTTGTGATGAACTATAAAGGGATGACGAAAACAATTCCCGAGCCCTTCGCGATGCTGAAATTGGCGAAGGTAGAAATCAAGAAAGAGCATCAAGTGTTGATGATTAACAAAATCACTAGGTTCAAGAAAAAGGGTAAGGGAAAGAATGGGAACTTCAAGAATAATGGCAAGAAAGTTGCCACTCCTGGGAAGAAGCCCAAAGCTGGACCCAAACCTGAAAGTAAGTGCTTCTAGTGCAAAGGGAATGGTCACTGGAACCGGAACTACCCCAGATACTTGGCGGATAAGAAGGATGGGAAAGTAAACAAAGGTATATTTGATATACATGTTATTGATGTGTACTTTACTAGTGTTTATAGAAACCCCTTAGTATTTGATACCGGTTCAGTTGCTAAGATTAGTAACTCGAAACAGGAGTTGAAAAATAAACAGAGACTAGATAAAAGCGAGGTGACGATGTCTGTTGGAAATGATTCCAAGGTTGATATGATCACCATCACACACTCCCTCTACCTTCAGGATTAGTGGTGAAGCTAAATAAATGTTATTTGGTGTTTGCGTTGAGCATGAATATAATTAGATCAATTTTATTGCAATACGTTTATTCATTTAAGTCAGAGAATAATTGTTGTTCTGTTTACATGAATAAAACCTTCTATAAGGTCATACACCCAATGTGAATGGTTTATTGAGTCTCGATCGTAGTGATACATATATTCATAACATTGATGCCAAAAGATGCAAAGTTGATAATGATAGTGCAACATATTTGTGGCACTGCCGTTTAGGTCATATTGGTGTAAAGCGCATGAAGAAACTCCATGCAGATGGACTTTTGGAATCACTTGATTATGAATCATTTGATACTTGCAAACCATGCCTCATGGGCAAGATGACTAAAACTGCGTTCTCCGGAACAATAGAGCGAGCTAATGACTTATTGGAAATAATACATACCGATGTATGTGGTCTGATGAGTGTTGAAGCACGCGGCGGGTATTGTTATTTTCTGACCTTCATAGATGATTTCAGTAGGTATAGGTATATCTATTTAATGAAACACAAGTCTAAAACATTTGAAAGTTCAAAGAATTTCAGAGTGAAGTGGATAATCATCATAACAAGAAAATAAAGTTTCTGTGATATGATCGCGGAGGGGAATATTTGAGTTACGAGTTTGGCCTTCATTTAAAACAATGTGGAATTGTTTCACAATTCATGCCACCTGGAACACCACAGCGTAATGGCGTGTCCGAACGTCGTAACCGTACTTTATTAGATATGGTGCGTTCTGTGATGTCTTTTACCAATTTACCACTATAGTTTTGGGGTTGTGCATTAGAGACAGTTTCATTCACATTAAATAGGGCAACGTTAAAATCCGTTGAGACGACACCATATGTTGGTTTGGCAAGAAACCTAAGCTGGCATTTCTTAAAGTTTGGAGTTGCGACACTTATGTCAAAAGGCTTCAACCTCATAAGCTCAAACCCAATCGGAGAAGTGTGTATTCATAGGATACCCTAAGGAAACAATTGGGTACACCCTCTATCATGGATCCAAAGGCAAGATCATTGTTGCTAAGAATGGATCCTTTATAGATAAGGAGTTTCTCTTGAAAGAAGTGAGTGGGAGGAAAGTAGAACTTGATGGGGTAATTGTACCTTCTCTCGAATTGGAAAGTAGCACATCAGAGAAATCTGTTCCCGTGATGCCTACACCAACTAGAGAGGAAGCTAATGATGATGATCATAAAACTTGAGATCAATTTACTACTGGACCTCATAGGTCGAACAGAGCACGTTCCGCACCAGAGTGGTACGGTAATCCTGTCCTGGAAGTCATGTTATTAGACCATGATGAACCTATGAACTATGAAGAAGCTATGATGATCCCATATTCTGACAGATGTCTTGAGGCCATGAAATCTGAGATAGGATCCATGTATGAGAACAAAGTGTGGACTTTGGTGGACTTGCCCGATGATCGGCAAGCGATTGAGAATAAATGAATCTTCAAGAGGAAGACAGACACTGATGGTAATATCATTGTCTACAAAGCTCGACTTGTCGCAAAAGGTTTTTGACAAGTTCAAGGGGTTGACTACAATGAGACCTTCTCACTCGTAGCGATGCTTAAGTCAGTCCGAATCATGTTAGCAATTGTTGCATTTTATAATTATGAAATCTGGCAAATGGATGTCAAAACTGCATTCCTTAATGGATTTCTTAAAGGAGAGTTGTATATGACGCAACCAAAAGGTTTTGTCGATCCTAAAGGTGCTAACAAAGTGTGCAAGCTCTAGCGATCCATCTATGGAGTGGTGTAAGCATCTCAGAGTTGGAATATCCGCTTTGATGAGGTGATCAAAGAATATGGTTTTATACAGACTTATGGTGAAGCATGTATTTACAAGAAAGTGAGTGGGAGCTCTGTAGCATTTTTGATATTATATGTGGATGACTTCTACCTCTTGAGCACTGCGTTGGTTTTCCCTTGAAGAGGAAAGGGTGATGCAGCAAAGTAGCGCAAGTATTTCCCTCGGTTTTTGAGAAACAAGGTATCAATCCAGTAGGAGGCTACGCACGAGTCCCTCGCACCTACACAAAACAAATAAATCCTCGCAATCAACGCGATAAGGGGTTGTCAATCCCTTCACGGTCACTTACGAGAGTGAGATCTGATAGATATGATAAGATAATATTTTTGGTATTTTTATGACAAAGATGCAAAGTAAAATAAAAGGTAATGAAAATAACTAAGTGTTGGAAGATTAATATGATGGAAGATAGACCTGGGGGCCATAGGTTTCACTAGTGGCTTCTCTCAAGAGCATAAGTATTTTACGGTGGGTGAACAAATTACTGTTGAGCAATTGACAGAATTGAGCATAGTTATGAGAATATCTAGGTATGATCATGTATATAGGCATCACGTCCGAGACAAGTTGACTGACTCCTGCCTGCATCTACTACTATTACTCCACACATCGACCGCTATCCAGCATGCATCTAGAGTATTAAGTTCATAAGAACAGAGTAACGCTTTAAGCAAGATGACATGATGTAGAGGGATAAATTCATGCAATATGATAAAAAAAACCATCTTGTTATCCTCGATGGCAACAATACAATATGTGCCTTGCTGCCCCTACTATCACTGGGAAAGGACACCGCAAGATTGAACCCAAAGCTAAGCACTTATCCCATTGCAAGAAAGATCAATCTAGTAGGCCAAACCAAACTGATAATTCGAAGAGACTTGCAAAGATAACCAATCATACATAAAAGAATTCAGAAGATCCAAATATTGTTCATAGATAAACTTGATCATAAACCCACAATTCATCGGTCTCAACAAACACACCGCAAAAGAAGATTACATCAAATAGATCTCCACAAGAGAGGGGGAGAACTTTGTATTGAGATCCAAAAAGAGAGAAGAAGCCATCTAGCTAATAACTATGGACCCGAAGGTCTGAAGTAAACTACTCACACATCATCGGAGAGGCTATGGTGTTGATGTAGAAGCCCTCCGTGATCGATGCCCCCTTCGGTGGAGCTCCGGAACAGGCCCCAAGATGGGATCTCGTGGATACAGAAAGTTACGACGGTGGAATTAGGGTTTTGGCTCTATTTCTAATCGTTTGGGGGTACATAGGTATATATAGGAGGAAGGAGTACGTCGGTGGAGCAACAGGGGGCCCACGAGGGTGGAGGGCGCACCCTCCTACCTCGTGGCTTCCCTGTTGGTTGCTTGACGTAGGGCCCAAGTCTGCTGGATCATGTTCGTTCCGAAAATCACGTTCCCGAAGGTTTCATTCCGTTTGGACTCCGTTTGATATTCTTTTTCTGCGAAACACTGAAATAGGGAAAAAGACAGCAATTCTGGGCTGGGCCTCCGGTTAATAGGTTAGTCCCAAAAATAATATAAAAGTGAATAATAAAGCCCAATAATGTCCAAAACAGAAGATAATATAGCATGGAGCAATCAAAAATTATAGATACGTTGGAGACGTATCAATGACATATTGTTGATTGGAAATGAAATAGCATTCCTAGATAGCATAAAAGGATACTTGAATGAGAAATTTTCAATGAAAAACCTCGGCGAAGCTGCTTACATATTAGGTATCAAGATCTATAGAGATAGGTCAAGACGCTTGATAAGACTTTCACAAAGCACATACCTTAATAAAGTTTTGAAGAAGTTCAAAATGGATTAGTCAAAGAAAGGGCCCTTGCCTGTGTTACAAGGTGTTGAGTAAGACTCAAAGCCCGACCACGGCAGAAGATAGAGAGAGAATGAAAGTCATTCCCTATGCCTCAGCCATAGGTTCTATAAAGTATGTCATGTTGTGTACCAGACCTATTGTGCGCCTTGCCATGAGTTTGGTAAGTGGGTACAATAGTGATCCAGGAGTAGATCACTGGACAACGGCCAAAATTATCCTTAGAGAACTAAGGAAATATTTTCTCGGTTATGGAGGTGATAAAGAGTTCATCGCAAAGAGTTACGTCGATGCAAGCTTTGACACCGATTCAGATGACTATGAGTATCAATCTGGACACATATTGAAAGTGTGAGCAATTAGCTAGAGTAGCTCCATGCAGAGCATTGTAGACACAGAGATTTGCAAAATACATACGGATCTGAATGTGACAGACCCATTGACTAAACTTCTCTCACAAGCAAAACATGATCACACCTTAGTACTCTCTGGGTGTTGGTCACATGGCGATGTGAACTCTGGGTGTTAATCACATGGCGATGTGAACTAGATTATTGACTCTAGTGCAAGTGGGAGACTGATGGAAATATGCCCTAGAGGCAATAATAAAATGGTTATTATTATATTACCTAAATCATGATAAATGTTTATTATTAATGCTATAATTGTATTGACTGGAAACTTACATACATGTGTGGATCCATAAACAAATACCAGTCCCTAGTAAGCCTCTACTAGACTAGCTCATTGATCAAAGATGGTTAAGGTTTCCTAACCATAGACATGAGCTGTCATTTGATAACGGGATCACAATGATGTGATGGACAAGACCCATCCGTTAGCTTAGCATATGATCGTTCAGTTTATTGCTACTGCTTTCTTAATGTCAAATACATGTTCCTTCGACCATGAGATCATGCAACTCCCAGATACCGGAGGAATACCTTGTGTGCTATCAAGGTGTCTGTTGAGTTAGCGTGAATCGAGATTGGGATTTGTCACTCTGTGTATCGGAGAGGTATCTCTGGGCCCTCTCAGTAATACACATCATAAGAAGCTTGCAAGCGAAGTGACTAAGGAGTTAGTTGCAAGATGATGTATTATGGAACAAGTAAAGAGACTTTTCGGTAACGAGATTGAACTAGAGATACTGACGATTGAATCTCGGGCAAGTAACATACCGTCAGACAATGGGAATTATGTATGTTCTCATAAAGGTTCAACCGATAAAAGATCTTCGTGGAATAGGTAGGAATCAATATGGGCATCTAGGTCCCGCTATTGGTTATTGATCGGAGAGGTGTCTCCGTCATGACTACATAATTCCCGAACCCACAGGGTCGCATGCTTAACGTTCGCTGACGCTAGAGTAGTATTGGGATATTTGATGACTGGTAACCAAATGTTGTTCGGAGTCCCGGATGAGATCCCGGACGTCACAAGGAGTCTCGGAATGGTCGAGAGGTAAATATTTATATATGGGAATTCATATTTTGGGTTTCGAAAAAAGTGCAGTTTTTCGGTATTGTACCTGGAAGCTTCTAGAAGGTTTTGGAGGATTTTGGAGGGGTCCAGAAGTCCACAAGTGGGTCCACCATGACCCAAGGGCTAGCATGGTCTCCGGGGAGGTGCCTTGGATTTATTGGTCTAGGCGCACCAAGTCCTCAAAAGCCCATGTGGCAAGGGAAGGCAAAAAAGGAAGGAGTCCTAGTAGGAATAGGATTGGACTTGGAGTCCAAGTCCTCTCCCCCTTAGCTGCGCCCTAGGGCTTGGAGGGGCTGTTTCCCACGCTCCTCCACCTATATATAGAGGGGATGGGGCGCCCCAAGAGGACACACCAAGCCCTTGGCGCCCCTCTCTCTCCCGTTACTCCGTAGTTCCACCGCCTCGTCTCGACGACACTTAACAAAGCGTTGTCGGTACTCCACCACCACCATCACCACCACGCCGTCGCGTTGGTTTTGATCCCATCTACTTCTCCTCTCTCGCTTGCTAGATCAACAAGGAGAAGATGTCATCGAGTCGCACGTGTGCTAAACTCGGAGGTGTCGTCCGTTCGGCACTAGATCGATTGGACCGTGATTGGATCGCGAAGAGTATGACTACATCAACCGCGTTGTTAAACGCTTCCGCTTACGGTCTATGAGGGTACATAGACACACTCTCCTCTCTTGTTGCTATGCATCTCCATGGATAGATCTTGCGAGTGCGTAGAAATTTTTTGTTTTCCATGCAACGTTTCCCAACATTACAACCTGAGGAGCTGCCGGAGGCTATGGCCAGCGGGGAGGAGAGGCCGCCGGGATTGGATTCTGCGTCATCAAGTTTCGAATTTTCCCTCAATTATGCTTTGTTTTCTGATCGGATTCTGTGACTTGAGATCGCGGCCGAGGATTCAGAGGCGCGGTTCGTCGATGAAGGATCGCCCTGGGACTCACCGTATAGCATATTCAAGGCGGGGCCCGGATTGGGAGGTAGCTCGATCGAGTCGGCGCGACCTCGCAAGCGCTGCAGAGAAGACGACGGTACATAGTGTGTGTTCCCCTCCCCCCTATCTCCCTCTGATGGAAATCGTTGCATGGAAAACAAAAAATTTCTACGCACACACAATGATCTATCCATGGAGATCCATAGCAACGAGAGGGGGAGATTGTGTCTACCTACCCTCGTAGACCGTAAGCGGAAGCTTTTAACAACGCAGTTGATGCAGTCGAACTTATTCACGCTCCAACCGATCAAGTACCGAATGTATGACACCTCTGCGTTCTGCACACGTTCAGCTCGGTGACGTCCTCTGCCTTCTTGATCCAGCAAGACGGTGAGGTAGTAGATGAGTTCCGGCAGCACGACGGCATGGTGACGGTGATGATGAAGTGGTCTCCACAGGGCTTCGCCTAAGCACTATGAAAATATGACCGGGGGTGTAAACAATGGAGGGGGGTGCCGCAGATGGCTAGGCAATTGTCTGTTGTGTGCTAGGCGTCCTCTTCCCACATATATATAGGTGGGAGGGAGGGAGGGAGGAGCAGCCAAAGGAGGCGCCCAAGTAGGAGGAATCCTACTTGGGGTCCCTCCCAAGCCGCCCCTTTCCTTATTTGGAGTGCGTGGAAAGGCAGGGGAGCTAGGGTGGCGCCCCTGCCCCTTTCCATTCTCCCATAAGAGAGAAAGGCGGGAGGGGCTAGCCCTCCCCCTTTTCCTTCCCTAGGGCTGCCCAAACAAGGGAGGGGGCGCACTAGCCCCCTTATGGGCTGGTCTGTCCCCTCCTTTGGCCCATAGGGCCCATAACTTGTCGCGCGGGGGGGGGGGGGGGTGCTCCGATGACCCAATTCCTTCCCGGTACGCCCCAAAACACTTTCGGTGTCCAAATACCATCGTCCTATATATCAATCTTTACCTCTCGACCATTTCGAGACTCCACGACATGTCCGTGATCTCATCCGTGACTCCAAACAACATTCGGTCACCAAAGCATATAACTCATATAGCACTATATCGTCAACGAACGTTAAGCATGCAGACCCTAAGGGTTCGAGAACTATGTAGACATGACCGAGACACCTCTCCGGTCAATAACTAATAGCGGAACCTAGATGCCCATATTGGCTCCTACATTCTATGAAGATCTTTATCGGTCGAACCGTTATGACAACATACGTAATTCCCTTTGTCCATTGGTATGTTACTTGCCCGAGATTTGATCGTCGGTATCTTCATACCTAGTTCAATCTCGTTACCGGCAAGTCTCTTTACTCGTTTCGTAATACATCACCTTTTGATTAACTCCTTAGTCATTTGCTTGCAAGCTTATGATGTGTATTACCGAGAGGGCCCAGAGATACCTCTCTGATACTTAGAGTGACAAATCCTAATCTTGATCTATGCCAACTCAACAAACACCTTCGAAGATACCTGTAGAGCATCTTCATGATCACCCAATTATGTTGTGACATTTGATAGCACACAAGGTATTCCTCCGGTATCCGGGAGTTGCATAATCTCATAGTCGAAGGAATATGTATTTGACATGAAGAAAGCAATAGCAATAAACTGAATGATCATTATGCTAAGCGAACAGATGGGTCTTCTCCATCACATCATTATCCTAATGATGTGATCCCGTTATCAAATGACAACACATGTCTATGGTTAGGAAACCTTAACCATCTGTGATCAACAAGCTTGACTAGTAGAGGCTTATTAGGGACACGGTATCTGTTTATGTATTCACACATGTATTTAATTTTCCGATCAATACAATTCTAACATGAATAATAAACCTTTATCATGAATAAGGAAATATAATATAAAATAAAAAAAATTATTATTACCACTAGGGCATATTTCCTTCACCCTCACCTCCACTTGTGCAATTCTTCTTTGTTTGCAAAGAACACAAATGTTCGGGTCTGGTAATTGGGATACCAAAAGTCTGCAAGCAACCCAAATATTCGAGCACTTCCAAAGTTTGAACCCCTTTGATATGTACAATACTCTGCATTATCGTGGACTAGGGGGTGTTTTCTTTTTGTGAGGGAAGTTGATAGTTACTACTTATAGCCATGCTTGATTGATACTAGAATGTAGAGACACTCCTGTTGTAAAAGGCAAACCAGATGTCGTATTGAGTGATGGCACCTTTAGTAGATTGACATGAGAATCCAGCTTGTGGCCTTTCCTACTATATCGAGTTAGTTTATCGTACATGTTAGACCCAAAGATTGATGTATATTGACACGTGGAGAATTTTTGTGTCCAGGATTAATTTTGTCGCCATTTCTGATTACTTGATTAGTAAAACCCAAATGGGGGAAAGCAGCGAGTGATCAACTCCCCTTAACAACTCAACTGATGCAACTATTTAGGTGTTGTGGTCCTTTTGTTCGAAGTTATCACTCGTGATAAAATATAATTTTGTCCATGGCACACTCATATTTGTTTCCTCATCCTGTTTGAGTTGATCATTGTACTGTAATGTTTTACCATACAATTTGGTTATGCATTTAATTTCTGAATCATGAATCGCGTCTAGGGGAAGTAGTTGTTTTCTCTTTTGATAAAAATCTTGTCTCAGAGGTCCAATAACTAATGTTCTCATAGTAACACTTAAAAGATTAAATCTATGTAATCATCTAATGTGTTTAGTTAAATCTATGTAGCCATTGCGATTCCTGACAAAGCAATTTTTCTGCTGTCATTTCCATGTGCAGAATCTGCACCTTGCAGTTCTGAGGTTGAATCAGATGGAAATAATTTAGTTGTCATTAGTGAACATGGTACGACAGCTGCAACTTCAACCGTTCCTTATAGTGATGGTTTTAAACTTTTAACCTTTTTGTTATATATCAATTTGTCACAAACACCTGTAGTTTAAACCATTCTCTATAGTGGCGACTTTGAGCTTTTAGCATTTCTATTGTATATATCATTTTGTCACAAATAGCTGCAAGTTCAACCATTCCTTTTAGTGATGGCTTTAAGCTTGTAGCTTTTCTATTATATTAATATATCAATTTCTCACAAACACTAAACTAATTATATGAGCAAGAATGATATTTTTTGTTTCTCTGGTCTTGGTATTTCACTATTTCGTAGGTGATGCCACCGATACACCTTGTCTAAGAGTAAAGCAAATTCATGTTATCTCCTTGTTACTTGGTTCGAAAAGCCCCTACGTCTACAAGGTAATCGTCAGACCTTCTGAAATCCATCTTGAATAGTCAGCCTACTAAGCTTCACTTGATGCTTTTTAGCTCTTCACGAATGGAATGCAAGAGTCGAAACTCAAGGAAATAGCCCTGATGATTACAGACTATGGTAATTTGTCAATTCAACTCATCTTGAGCATCCTCACTTTTTCTCATGTAAAATGTCTTTAATGCAGACTTGCTTTCCCTGGACATATTTCATAACCTGTTTAATACAATTGGGAGGAAATCATTTGCCCCTCATTGTGCAAGCATCATATGGTATCAGAAAGCCTAAAAATGAAATCTCTGCCGCAGTAACTTTAAAAAACTATCTAGTGATGAAAACTACATGACTCAGCGGAGTTTGTTTATAGATGTTGTTTGATCATGTCTATGATATCAGTGATGTGATGGTCATATTTAGCTATAGGCGTGGTCTGTATTGCAGCAATAGATAGTTGATATAGTACTCCTACAGCTACTTAATTTCACTGTATAGGTTAGCTTTTGTGAGGTAGATATTTAAGATATTCCAAGGCACTTCAACTGAAACTCAATTGCCAAGTGTACTCACAATTCATTGCTATAAATTATGAACTGTGGATGTATTCCATGTGATAAAGTTGTATTAGATCAGAAGCTACGTGATGAGGTGGTAAAGTGCCAAATTTTAGGAAGAAATTAGAGGAAAGGCCCCTCTATATTGTTCATTGTGAAACGTTGTATTAGATTAGAGTCTAGGTGATGAGGAGGTAAAGTGCCAAAGTTGTTAGGAAGAAATCAGAGAAAGGACCCTCGGTATTTTCATGCGAATTTGTAATGTCATCTAATGTCTGAATATTGTGAAACCTGATTTTTCACCCTAAAGTTTGTGCTCTAACCATGAGCTGGTTATATTCTACAGTAGTAAACTAAGGTGAAGTGCTATCTGTGCTTGGATGTAATTCTTCTCATGCTTTTTGTCTAAATTAGTGCTGCAAGCCTATTGAGACATTTATGTAGTGTATCTATATGGATGCTAGGTAAATTAACGGACACAGTTGCTACTCAAGTTGAATGATTTGGATTTTTGGCGACAAATTATATGATGCATATGTTTTCTTTTTCATGGGCATAGTAGTGTACACACAATAGGATTAATTCAAACACAGTTAGCTGTGCCGGTTTGTGTATTTCTAAATGAATTGTTGTTAATTCATAGTACTTATATTTTCTTTTCATTTGGGACAGAGGACGAAGCCCTGCCAGAGCTGTTGCACTTTATTTACAGTGGAATATTTAAGACAAGCGATCCTATTCTACTTCTAAAAGTGATGTCTGTTGTTGATAAATTTGAAGTTGTCCACCACATGAGCTATTGTAGCCAGCTGTTGATTAGTCTACTGATGACAAAGGAGTTAGCTCTCCTGTACCTTGATTACGATCACTCGGTCTCAATATCAAACGCTCTTCAGCATGTGAAGATAGCAACTCGGGAATTTTTGGCTGACAAGTACAAAAATCTTCATATGTGAGTGACTTCATTCTTGATAAATTTGGGCATTGCTGCCTTTGTATATTAGCTGAATGTTTGATTTGGTCCTGTTTTAGGTCTCAAGCTGAGGTTTTGGATATGTCTCTCTCAGGTATCAAAGCAATATTTTCAAGCGATAATTTTGAGGTGTTGTCGGAGGACTTCGTCTAGGATTTCCTACTGAAATGGGCTCATGCAAAGTATCCAGAATCTGTAGAAAGGCATAGGATCTTGATCAAATCTTTAGTGCCATTGGTACGTTTGAGCCAGATGAGTTGTGGGAAACTTCTATCACTTTTGCCTTTCTAGGATTTGGACACTCTTCATTCTGCACGCATTGTGATCTCTGCCCTGCTATACAAGTTAAGACATGTGAAGACAATTGACTTTGAGCGCCCCACAAGCAATGAATTGCTTACATGGATCTCAAGTCTGAAGAATGCACCGGTCTTTACCGTATGGACATATCAGGTCTCAACCATTCCACTTTGTAGGACACTCGTTTTCCTCCTTGTGGCATGCAATCTTAATGCTCAACTAGGGATTCACAGTTTTGGACTATACTTCGGAGTTGAAAAGGAAATATTTGTGCCAATAACCATTGAGTATGAATTTGCGACGAGAACCATACCTGCAGGTAACTTTGTGTTTAACCGCAGACAAGCCAATACCTTCACAAGTGAAAACCATCTACCAACGGGATTCTCAAAAGTGTTTAACATGTCCTAGGATCAGTTCACTGCTGAAGCAAGTCCATTGTTTTTTGACAACATGTTGTATCTACGAGTTCAACTGACAGCAAGGCAACTTTAGTCCCAGCGCCCACCAAATGTGTTGGGGAACATAGTAATTCAAAAAATTCCTACGATCACACAAGATCTATCTAGGAGGTGCATAGCAACGAGATGGGAGAGTGTGTCCATGTACCCTCGTAGACCGAAAGTGGAAGCGTTATGTTAACGCGGTTGATGTAGTCGAAAGTCTTCACGATCTAACCGATTCAAGTACCGAACATACGGCACCTCCGTGTTCAGCACACGTTCAGCTCGATGACGTCCCTTGAGCTCTTGATCCAGTAGAGGGTCGAGGGAGAGTTCCGACAACATGACGGCGTGGTGACGGTGATGGTGATGTGATCCGCGCAGGGCTTCGCCTAAGCACTACGACAATATGACCGAGGTGGTAAACTGTGGAGGGGGCACCACACACGGCTAAGGGACACTTGATGTGCCTTTGGGGTGCCCCCTGCCCCTATATATAAAGGAGGAGAGGGAGGAGGCCGGCGGCCGTGAGGGGGCGCGCCAAGGGGGAGTCCAACTAGGATTCCCTATCCTAGTTGGACTCCCTTTCCTATTCCAAGGGGGGAAGGAGGGAAGGGGGGAGAGGAAAGAGGGGGCCGCGCCCCCTCCCCTGAGTCCAATTCGAACTCCCTTGGGGGCGCCACCCTGTGGGCTGCTCTCTCCTACTCCCTTATAGCCCATTAAGGCCCATAACTTCCCGGGGGGGGGGGGTCCGGTAACCCCTCGGTTCCCTGATAAATATCTGAAACGTCCCAAAACCTTTCCGGTGTCCGAATACCTTCGTCCAATATATCAATCTTTACCTCTCGACCATTTCGAGACTCCTCGTCATGTCCATGATCTCATTCGGGACTCAAACAAACTTGGGTCACCAAAAACACATAACTCATAATGCAAATCGTCATCGAACGTTAAGCGTGCGGACCCTACGGGTTCGAGAACTATGTAGACATGACCGAGACACATCTCCGGTCAATAACCAACAACGGAACCTGGATGCTCATATTGGTTCCTACAAATTCTATGAAGATCTTTATCGGTCAAACCACATAACAACATACATTATTCCCTTTGTTATTGGTATGTTACTTGCCCGAGATTCGATCGTCGGTATCTTCATACCTAGTTCAATCTCGTTACCGGCAAGTCTCTTTACTCGTTCCATAATGCATCATCCCGCAACTAACTCATTAGTCACATTGCTTGCAAGGCTTATAGTGATGTGCATTACCGAGAGGGCCCAGAGATACCTCTCCGATACTCGGAGTGACAAATCCTAATCTCGATCTATGCCAACTCAACAAACACCATCGGAGACACCTGTAGAGCATCTTTATAATCACCCAGTTACATTGTGATGTTTGATAGCACACAAAATGTTCCTCCGGTATTCGGGAGTTGCATAATCTCATAGTCAGAGAAATATGTATAAGTCATGAAGAAAGCAATCGCAATAAAACTAAATGATCATAATGCTAAGAAAACAGATGGGTCTTGTCCATCACATCATTCTCTAATGATGTGATCTCGTTCATTAAATGACAACACATGTCTATGGCCAGGAAACTTAACCATCTTTTGTTGGGGAACATAGTAATTTCAAAAATTACCTACGCACACGCAAGATCATGGTGATGCATAGCAACGAGAGGGGAGAGTGTGTCCACGTACCCTCGTAGACCGAAAGCGGAAGCGTTAGCACAACGCGGTTGATGTAGTCGTACATCTTCACGATCCGACCGATCCAAGTACCGAACGCACGGCACCTCCGAGTTCAACACATGTTCAGCTCCATAACGTCCCACGAACTCCGATCCAGCAGAGCTTCGAGGGAGAGTTCCGTCAGCACGACGGCGTGATGATGGCGATGATGATGCTACTGACGCAGGGCTTCGCCTAAGCACCGCTACGATATGACCGAGGTGGATTATGGTGGAGGGGGGCACCGCACACGGCTAACAGATCAATGATCAATTGTTGTGTCTCCAAGGGGTGCCTCCCTCCCCGTATATAAAGGAGTGGAGGAGGGGAGGGGGCCGGCCACCCTAGGCGCACCCCATGAGGAGTCCTACTCCCACCGGGAGTAGGACTCCCTGTCGGTGTCAAAACCGGCGGATCTCAGGTAGGGGGTCCCGAATTGTGTGTCTAGGATCGATGGTAACAGGAGACAGGGGACACGATGTTTACCCAGGTTCGGGCCCTCTCTATGGAGGTAATACCCTACTTCCTGCTTGATTGATCTTGATGAATATGAGTGTTACAAGAGTTGATCTACCACGAGATCGCAATGGCTAAACCCTAGAAGTCTAGCCTATGAATATGGCAATGAGTATATGTGTTGGCCCTTCCGGACTATCCCCTACAGTTTATATAGACACCGAGGGGATCTAGGGTTTACATGGAGTCGGTTACATAAGAAGGAATCTTCGGTCGCCAAGCTTGCCTTCCATGCCAAGTAGAGTCCAATCCGGACACGGTGCAGTCTTTGGTCTTAATGTCTTCACAGCCCATCAGTCCGGCCCATAGATAACAGGCCGGACGCCCGAGGACCACTTAGTCCAGGACTCCCTCAGTAGCCCCCGAACCAGTCTTCAATAGCGAAGTGCTCGGCACACATGTTGTCTTCGGCATTGCAAGGCGGGTTCCCCCTTCAATGATCTCCAAGTAATGTATTCGGCCATTGACCCTAATGTCGCCTCCTTGGCTTCTGTGCGTTGAATAATCTTCATCCTCCACGTGTCGAGCGAATGTGGAAAGTCATGGCGTTTTTTGCGAATAACACCTCATCCATGCGAGGAAGAGCGCCTATTTAACGAGATTGGATCCTAGATCCATTCAGCGCCGCGCAGAATAAATCCCCAGAGACTGCATAGGAAAAACCATTCCAACATGGCTAGCATCCCCAGCTCCTCCGCCCGTCCCAGCCCAGAGAAAGGCGAGTGCGAGAAGTGTTATGTGTCTTATAGCCGTTTGACGAAGTTGAAAACGCAGGGATACCTTCCCCATGCAGATCTAGTCCCTGTTCGAGCGGGGCTAGCTTCCTTCAATGAGGGGACTCAGGCAGAGCACTTACCCAATCCGTCCGGGGGAGAGCGAGTGTGTTTAGTCCCCTACCTATTAAGAGGTGTTGGATTTCCTATCCATCCGTTCCTCCGAGGGCTCCTGGAGTACTACGGCCTCCAGCTGCACAACTTCACTCCGGCCTCTATTCTGCACATTGCGGGTTATGTTGCTTTATGCGAACTTTTCCTGGGCGTCGAGGCTCATTTTGAGTTGTGGAGGAAGCTGTTTTGTCTCGTCCCGCGTAATCACGAAAGGTCAATATTTGAAGTGGGTGGTGCCGAAGTATGGCGCGTCGGTGATACCGGATACCCATCCGGTACACCAAGGAAGGCACATGATGACTGGCCCTCCGAATGGTTTTATATAGAGGATGTTATGCTTCCCGACCCGGTTCGAAAGGGTCTTCCCGAATTTGTGTGCGTCCCACTGAAGAAACACCATAGTTGGTGTCCCCGGAGTCTCAAAGAGGTAGATGGCGCGAAGGTTCGTCAGCTGATGAGGAGGATGAAACAGCTCACTCAGTCCGGACTCACAATAATTGAGGTTATGGTGATTTCCATAACGCGAGGGGTTCAGCCACTCCAATACAGAGGGCTCCCAATGTGGCACTTCAATGGGGAGGACGACACCTCTCGCTGCGGTCGGAAAGGTCCGGATACCCCTCCCGCTTTGGCTAAAACATTAGCCGAATTGTTCAAAGGGGAGGAAAAGGAATTTCTCCGCATCAAATTCAGAGATGGGCATTCTATGTACAACCCTCCCAGCTGGGTAAGGCCCGACCCCTCTGCTTTTACTCCTTTCATCTCCGGATTGCCTTTGATAAACTTTTTAACTTTGTCTTCCCATGACAGCACTGGGGAAAAGTCACCGAGGGATTTTGTAGTCCCGCCCCACAACCAAAGGATCACAACCGGGAGCTTGATCCTGGGTTCGAAGAGGATCCGGAGATATTTGTGGTGCTTGCGGAGGGGGTGTTTTACTAGACGAGCTACGATGGCACAGAGGTGGCCATCATTGCCGACTACCCTGGTCTTCTTCCGGCTTCACACGTAAGGGATCCGAACACACCTTATTCAAAAAGAGATTTTTCCTTCCTTCTTACCCACCGCACCATCTTGTGCTCCAAAGGGGAAGGGTTCGGCGCGCCGTACTACTCCCAGGGTACCTCCGAAGAGTGGGTCCCCCACGCCGGGCGAGCCTTCCAAGAGGAAGGCAAACGAAAATACGGCCATGCCTTCGTCGAAGAGGTATGAATCCACCAACCTGCACCTAAACAGTCACGCCCAACCGTGACCTTCCTGTTATCCATGTGTCAGGAGAAAGATGCGCCGGACTGTATCCGGAGGTTCGAGCAGTCATACTTCCCGCAGCCAGGATTCAAATCCTACCATGAAGACGAGGGCTAATACGGAGGCGAAGCCGGACTGTCCTCCAGCCGAGGACTCGGATGATGTATCTGTTACCAACTCGGAAGTAGAAAGTGCGATGAATCATCGGCGCCACTGGGCCATTTTATAGGACCCTGGCTTTTCAGAGGAGTCATTTAACGCCTTCAACTCGACCGATGCGTATATCCGAGCTGCTCCAGATGGGATTAACAGGGCCACAAAGCAACATTTGAAAGATGTGCAGGTAAATTTATTTTCTCTGACTATGATAACCAGTAGCCCCCGAGACTTAAAGGAGTTGAACCAACTGATTTAAGGATCACTGTGTTACTAGGTGCTTACAGAGAAGAACACCCAGCTAGCTCAGGAGCTGGAAAAGTGTCAGCATCGGCTGCTTGCTGCCAATGCCGAACTGGAGAAATACAAGGCATCTCCCGGTAATGTTTCCTTCTATCGAAAATTCAGAATGATACGCCGACAGTGCGGGTCCGGATGTTAATCTTTGTGTTCGGCTGTTAGACCAAGTAAAAGAGCAGCTGGACGCTGCTCGAAGCGAAGAACGCGGAGCCAAAAGGCAACTAGCGGCGGGCGAGCGTATTGACAACGGTCGTCCAAGAGAAAAAGAAACTCCAGGACTCGAACGCCAAACTGGGCGAAGAACTGAAATATGTGCGAGCTCAGCTAGCTGACTCCATGAAGGAGAACAAGAAGCTGCGAGGCGGCATATTCAGTATGTGTCCACTATTGTTTTATAACAGCTTTGGAGGTAGCGGTAGCTGATATAGCTGTAATTGCAGGTGTTTTGACGAACCGCCCCGAAGAGGTGTCCGGATCATTGAGTGATCTTCTGCAAGGGTCGTCGCAGTTGCACGAGCAAGCTCGGCAGGCGATGCGGAGTGTAGCCAAGGCTTTATGGCCCTCCGACTCCCCTCCAGGAAGCATGGAGCAGATGGTAGAGCTATTCAAGGGAGAGCGGCGGCGTATCCGGCTGTGGAAGATATCAGCATGCCGCGAGGGTGCGCGAGAGGCCTGGGCCATGGTGAAGACGCGATATACCAAGCTAGATCCTAATCACCTAGCTAGGGTCGGACCAGTAGGGTCGAATGGGGAAGAAATTCCCGTAAGTTTAGTGTATAACCAAGTAGAGGTGGCCGCCAAATACTCCCAACAGGATTGTAAGTTAGATTTCCTGTTGGAAGGTATAGAAGAGGAGGTGTTCGAGTCCAAGTGACTATGTACTTTCCTCATCTAGCCGAATTATATATCATTTGTCATGGCGGACCTTTCCGCTTCAACCTCCGGTCCCGAAGGTGCGGAGTGTTTCCGAATACCGTCGCAGCCGAATAGGCCAGGGTATGCCTGGAAAACTAGGCGTAGGGGCCATAGTTGCTTGAACAGACAAGTTGTATCCGGCTAGCTATGTTATATTACATTGATATCGTAAGAAACATCTTCCAGAGAGAATAGTTCCGTTAAGGGTTCCTTTCCCTGGGTGTGTATGCGTTTAATGCGCATGCCTGAATTGTGGTGTGAGCACCACGGTTTGTATAACTTCTGGGGGTGCACAATGGAGTGAGTGTAAAAACATCTTTAATTCACCGACCGAATATTCCCTTAAGAACGCTAGCTTTAGGCTTCGCCAAGTCTGAGGTACACATCCAGATTACCCGACGGTAACAATCGCAGAGGTGCTCCCTTTATGCCCTAGCCGAACTAATGGGAATGTAGGGCATAAGCACAGGAGCCAGGCAACCCAGCTTGGCCAAAACTTAAGTCATATCGATGCATATAATGGCAAAGAAAAGGTACATATGGAAAAAACTCATATGTGAGGAGCTTGATGGTCAAGGAATGAAAAGAACTTCTGTCCGAGAAGCCCCCAGCTATAAGTGGCGTACATGTTGAAAGATGTATGTGCCAATGGTGTGCGGTCTAGCCGCATCAAAGCTTTAAAGTGAAAAAAGTAGAAAGTAATCGAAAGAGAGAGGAAAAGTAATGGGAACTACAGGGGAGGAGGGGACGAACAAGGGGTGTAGCGCTAGGCGTAGAATATCTGGAGTCTGGCCGCGTTCCAAGGGTTCGGCTCGAGGCGATTGTCTGATGCATTGCAAAGACGGTACGCTCCTTCGGTGAGAACTTCATCAATTATGAAGGGACCATCCCATTTGGGCTTGAGTTTGTCCTTTTTCTTCTCCGGGAGCTGTAGAACGAGTTCGCCAACGTTGTAAGTCTTGGCCCGTACTTCTCTGCTTTGATATCTTCGAGCCTGCTGTTGGTAAACTGCTGAACGGGCTTTTGCGACATCGCATTCCTCCTCCAGGGCATCTAGGATGTCCTGCCGATCAAGCTTGGCTTCTCTCTCTTTGTACATACGCACTCTAGCTGAGTCGTGAATAATATCATAGGGTAATATGGCCTCTGCACCATACACCATGAAGAAGGGTGTGTACCTGGTAGTACGATTGGGCATGGTCCGCAGCCCCCAGAGTACGGAGTCGAGCTCCTCAAGCCAGTGCTTGTCTGATTCTTTTAAAGACCACACTAGTCTGGGCTTGATGCCACTCATAATAAGACCGTTGGCGTGTTCGACTTTACCGTTGGTTTGTGGGTGGTAGACAGAGGCGTAATCTAGTTTAATACCCAGATTAGTACACCAGGCTTTTACCTCGTCGGCTGTGAAATTGGAGCCGTTGTCAGTGATGATGCTGTGTGGGACACCATAACGGTGCACAACATCAGATATGAAGTCTATCACCGGCCCGAACTCGGCCGTTTTGACCAGTTTAGCCTCTATCCACTTAGTGAATTTGTCCACCATAACCAGCAGATATTTTTCTTATGGCTTCCCCCTTTAAGGGGTCCGACCATGTCGAGTCCCCAGACCGCGAAAGGCCAAGTGATGGGGATTGTTTATAGGGCAGTGGGGGCATATGGCTTTGATTGGCAAAGAGTTGGCATCCAATGCAATGTTGGACAAGGTCCTATGCATCTGCTCGGGCCGTCGGCCAATAAAACCCTGTACGGAAAGCCTTGCTAACAAGGGCCCGAGCTATGGCGTGGTGCCCGCCGAGTCCGACATGAATTTCAGCCAAGAGCTGCCTTCCTTCTTCCTTGGATATACATCGTTGAAGGACTCCAGTGGCGCTTTTCTTGTAGAGCTCTCCATCGTGAACCTTGTAGGCCTTTGAGCGCCGGACAATGCAGCGGGCCTCATTCTGGTCCTTAGGAAACTCCTTCCTATTAAGGTAGGCCAGGAAGGGTTCGGTCCATGGGGCAATGACTGCCATGATGAGATGCGCCGATGGTGTTATGTCGATGTTTCCGGGATCTGGGGTTATGTTTTGGTCTGGACTAGCATTGTCGTTTTCCCCTGCCATACCACGAATGTATTAAAGAGCCTTTCCGGGAAGATATTAGGTGGGACGGGGTCGCGCTTAGCGCCAATACGAGCAAGAACATCCGCCGCTTGATTACTTTCTGGAGCCACATGATGGAACTCGAGCCCCTTGAACCGGGCCAACATTTTTATGACTGCGTTATGATATGCTGCCATCTTTGGATCTTTGGCGTCGAAATATCCATTTATTTGAGATATTGCGAGGTTCGAGTCCCCCCACACTTCTAGGCGTTGTATGCCCATGGAGACATCCATTCGGAGACCATACAATAAGGCCTCGTATTCGGCTGCATTATTGGAGTCTGTGTATAGTATTTGGAGAACGTACTGGACGATGTCTCCGGTAGGGGACGTTAAGAAGACACACGCTCCTAACCCTACCAGCATTTTGGAGCCGTCGAAGTGCATGACCCAATTGGAGTATGTGCCGTACTCTTTAGAGAGTTCGGCCTCTGTCCAGTCGGCGATGAAGTCGGCCAGTACTTGGGATTTGATAGCTCGGCGTGGTTTGTATGTAATGTCAAATGGAAGGAGCTCAATGACCCATTTGGCAATCCATACCATAGCATCGCGGTTATTTATGATGTCGTTGAGTGGCACTTCGGAGGCCACCGTGATCGAACACTCCTGGAAGTAGTAACGGAGCTTCCGGGATGCCATGAAGACCGGGTATGCTATTTTTTGATAATGAGGATACCGGGATTTGCATGGTGTAAGGACCGTAGAGACGTAGTATACTGGCTTCTGAAGTGGGAATTTATGTCCGTCCTGTTCTCGTTCAACGACGAGTACGGTGCTCACCAACTTGATGTGTTGCCGATATGTATAATAACATCGGTTCACTGGCGTTTGGTGCAGCCAGGATTGGGTTACCCGCAAGAAGGGTTTTTATTTCTTCCAGTCTGGTTGTTTCCGCGTTTGTCCACTTGAAGTGGTCGGTTCGCCGTAAAAGGCGATAGAGTGGCAGTGCCCTTTCTCCTAATCTGGAGATAAAGCGGCTTAGAGCTGCCACGCAACCTGCAAGTTTTTGGACTTGTTTAAGGTATGTTGGCTTAGTCAATTGTGACAAAGCTCGGATTTTGGCTGGGTTTGCTTTGATTCCTCTATTGGAAATGATGAAGCCCAGCAGTTTTCCGGCGGGGACGCCGAAGACACACTTTTCTGGGTTGAGCTTGTTGTCATACGCCCTGAGGTTGTCGAATGTAAGATGTAAGTCGTCTATTAGTGTTTCCACGTGCCTGGTTTTGATGACGACGTCATCAATGTAAGATTCTACTGTTTTGTCGATCTGTTTCTCCAGGCATGTTTGAATCATGCGTTGATATGTGGCGCCGGCGTTCTTGAGCCCGAAGGGCATGGTATTGAAGCAGAATGGCCCACATGGGGTGATAAATGATGTTGCAGCTTGATCAGATTCCTTCATTTTGATTTGATGGTATCCGGAGTATGCATCGAGGAAACACAGTGAGTCGTGTCGTACGATGGCATCAATGATTTGATCAATGCGGGGGAGGGGAAGGGATCCTTGGGGCAGGCTTTGTTGAGGTCTTTGAAATCGACACACAGGCGCCAGGATTTGTCCTTCTTTGGTACCATCACCCGGTTTGCCAGCCAGTCCGGATGTTTAATTTCTCTAATGAATCTGTCCTCAATGAGTTTGGCTAGCTCCTCCCCCATGGCTTGTCGCTTGGGTTCGGAAAAGCATCGCAGTGCTTGCTTAACTGGTTTAAACCCCTTTAATATATTGAGGCTATGTTCGGCCAGCTTGTGTGGGATCCCTGGCATATCCGAAGGGTGCCAGGCAAATATGTCCCAGTTTTCGCACAGGAATTCTCGTAGTGCAGCGTCAACTGATGGGTTTAGTTGGGCTCCGATGGATGCCGTCTTCTTGGGGTCCGTTGGGTGGACCTGGAATTTGATTATTTCTTCTACCGGTTTAAACGAGGTGGCTTTGGAGCGTTTGTCGAGGATCACATCGTCTCTGTCCACTGTGGAGCGTAGCGCGGTTAATTCCTCGGCCGCAAAGGCTTCGGATAGCGCCTCCAAGGCCAGGGATGTGGTTTTGTTTTCAGCGCGGAGTGCTATGTCCGGGTCACTGGCGAGAGTGATTATATCGTTTGGTCCGGGCATTTTGAGCTTCATATATCCATAGTGAGGTATAGCTTGGAAGCGTGTAAAAGCATCCCGCCCCAATAGGGCATGATATCCGCTGCTGAAAGGGTCCACTTGGAAGGTTATTTCTTCGGAATGTTAGTTCTCCGGCGATCCGAATACCACGTCAAGTGTGATTTTGCCCGCGCACCGCGCCTCCTGACTAGGAATAATTCCTCAGAAGGTTGTGTTACTTTGTTTGATGCGGCTCCTGTCTACTCCCATTTTATGGAGCGTGTCCTGATAAATGAGGTTTAGTCCGCTGCCGCCGTCCATGAGGACCTTGGTAAGTCGAAACCCGTCCACGATGGGACTGAGTACTAACGCGAGAGGAGCTCATACTATTCTGTACTTTGGTTCGTCATCGCGTTGAATGTTATAGCCGTGTCATTCCATGGGTTTATTACCGGGATTTGGCAGACTTCGTTGAGCTCGCGAAGTGCCCTTCTGTGTTTGCTGTTTGAAGCGAATGTATCGAAGACTGTCAATACTCTTGGGTGGTCGTCTTCTGGGGGGCCTTGTTCCGGGGTATCCTTAATAAGGATGTCCTCGCCGCTCTTGGCTACATGTTGTAGTATCCAACATGCTCTAAGGCTGTGGGTTGCCATGGTGTCTATTGTTGTATGTATTTTGCATGGGCCATCGAGCCACCCCTCCAGAACGGTGCCATGCCGCGTAGCGGTTTTGTGTTTCTTGACTATCAGGTTGGGCGTGCCACGAGGGTGCACCCTTTTCGCCTGTAGGGGGAGTTGAGCTGGGACCGATGGTTCCCAGTGAGCTGCTTGAGTTTCCCAGGCGCTCTCCATCATGTTGTATTTTTGTACAATGGTTGCTAAGTTAGTGAATTTGAGTATGCGGTGTCGATTGATGGTGTTGAGTATTCCTTCGTCCGCACAGTTTTTGCAGAACGCTGATATTGCGTCCTTGTCACAGAAATCTTTTACCTTGTTCTTGACAAGGAGGAATCTGGCCCAAAAGTGGTGGACCTTCTCCTGAGATTGATGTTTTATGCTCATGAGAGCCTATATGTCCGGGTGAGTGGGTGGAATTAAATCCGAACCCCGACCTAACTGGTTGTCCGAGGTTCGACGACCTTCCGGACTGGACAGTCCGGGTTCCGGAACATCTTCTGATTGTTTGGAGCCGCCGTCCGAGGCTCTGTTCAGAGGGCTGGTTGCGTCTTTTCGCGGGTGAGTATCCGGCTCTTTATGAACGGTGACCCCAACATAGTCCGTCTTCGATATAGAAGAAGGCTCGCCGTCCTGCTCCAGGACTGCCGTGATCTGGTGGGTGCCAAGTGGAGCTTCGGTTTCTCCCTGATCGGTTTTAGGCCCGATCTGATCGTAATCTGTGATGATTCCCAAAGCGGTGATGCGATCTAGGAGCTCGTTTAAGGACGAAAGCTCGACTGGATCCATCTTCTTGAAGTGCTCAGAGTTTATGCGAAGGGGATTTTCGATGGCCCGAGAGGTCATTGTCGGCTCTACGGCCGAACGGGCGATCATAGTAAAGTCGCCTAGCCGGAGGGTTTGGCCTGGGGCCAAAACTACCCCTGCGGTGATGTTGCCTCCAACGAATAGGCGATCCATCGAGCCTTTCATCGACGGCACAGTGGAACTCTCAATGAAAGCACCAATGTCGGTGTCAAAACCGGCGGATCTCGGGTAGTGGGTCCCGAACTGTGTGTCTAGGATCGATGGTAACAAGAGACAGGGGACACAATGTTTACCCAGGTTCGGTCCCTCTCTATGGAGGTAATACCCTACTTCCTGCTTGATTGATCTTGATGAATATGAGTGTTACAAGAGTTGATCTACCACGAGATCATAATGGCTAAACCCTAGAAGTCTAGCCTATGAATATGGCAATGAGTATATGTGTTGGCCATTCCGGACTATCCCCTACGGTTTATATAGACACCGAGGGGATCTAGGGTTTACATGGAGTCGGTTACATAAGAAGGAATCTTCGGTCGCCAAGCTTGCCTTCCACGCCAAGTAGAGTCCAATCCGGACACGGTGCAGTCTTCGGTCTTCATGTCTTCACAGCCCATCAGTCCGGCCCATAGATAACAGGTCGGACGCCCGAGGACCCCTTAGTCTAGGACTCCCTCACTCCCCCATTCCATGTGGGAGTAGGAGAGGAGAGGGAAGGAGAGAGAGGGGGAAAGGAAAGGGGGGTGCCGCCCCTACTCCTTGTCCAATTCGGATTGGGGGGGAGGGGGTGTGTGGCTGCCCTTGGCCGCCCCTCCTCTTCTCCACTAGGGCCCAATAGGCCCATTAGTCTCCCCGGGGGGTTCCGGTAACCCCCCGGTACTCCGGTATATGCCCGAAACTCCCCGAAACCATTCCGGTGTCCGAGCATAGTCGTCCAATATATCGATATTTACATCTCGACCATTTCGAGACTCCTCGTCATGTCGGCGATCACATCCGGGACTCCGAACAAACTTCGGTACATCAAAACACATTAAACTCATGTTATAGCCATCATCGAACTTTAAGCGTGCAGACCCTACGGGTTCGAGAACTATGTAGACATGACCGAGACACGTCTCTGGTCAATAACCAATAGTGGAACCTGGATGCTCATATTGGCTCCCACATATTCTACGAAGATCTTTATCGGTCAAACCGCATAACAACATATGTTGTTAACTTTGTCATGAGTATGTTACTTGCCCGAGTTTCGCTCGTCGGTATCTCAATACCTAGTTCAATCTCGTTACCGGCAAGTCTCTTTACTCGTTCCATAATACATCATCCTGCAACTAAATCATTAGTTACAATGCTTGCAAGGCTTATAGTGATGTGTATTACCGAGTGGGCCCAGAGATACCTCTCCGATGATCGGAGTGACAAATCCTAATCTCGAAATACGCCAACTCAACAAGTACCTTCGGAGACACCTGTAGAGCACCTTTATAATCACCCAGTTATGTTGTGACATTTGGTAGCACACAAAATGTTCCTCCAGCAACGGGAGTTGCATAATCTCATAGTCATAGGAACATGTATAAGTCATGAAGAAAGCAATAGCAACATACTAAACGATCAAGTGCTAAGCTAACGGAATGGGTCAAGTCAATCACATCATTCTCCTAATGATGTGATCCCATTAATCAAATGACAACTCATGTCTATGGTTAGGAAACTTAACCATCTTTGATTAACGAGCTAGTCAAGTAGGGGCATACTAGTGACACTATGTTTGTCTATGTATTCACACATGTATTATGTTTCCGGTCAATACAATTCTAGCATGAATAATAAACATTTATCATGAAATAAGGAAATAAATAATAACTTTATTATTACCTCTAGGGCATATTTCCTTCAGTCTCCCACTTGCACTAGAGTCAATAATCTAGTTCACATCGCCATGTGATTTAGCACCAATAGTTCACATCACCATGTGATTAACACCCATAGTTCACATCCTCATGTGACCAACACCCAAAGGGTTTACTAGAGTCAATAATCTAGTTCACATCGCTATGTGATTAACACCCAAAGACTAATAAGGTGTGATCATGTTTTGCTTGTGAGAGAAGTTCAGTCTACGGGTCTGCCACATTCAAATCCGTGTGTATTTTGCAAATTTCTATGTCAACAATGCTCTGCACGGAGCTACTCTAGCTAATTGCTCCCACTTACAAAATGTATCCAGATTGAGACTTAGAGTCATCTGGATCAGTGTCAAAATTTGCATCGACATAACCCTTTAAGACGAACCTTTTGTCACCTCCATAATCGAGTAACATATCCTTATTCCACTAAGGATAATTTTGACCGCCGTCTAGTGATCTACTCCTAGATCACTATTGTACTCCCTTGCTAAACTCAGTGTAGGGTATACAATAGATCTGGTACACAACATGGCATACTTTATATAAACTATGGCTTAGGCATAGGGAATGACTTTCACTCTCTTTCTATCTTCTGTCGTGGTCAGGCTTTGAGTCTTACTCAATTTAACACCTTGTAACATAGGTAAGAACTCTTTCTTTGACTGTTCCATTTTGAACTACTTCAAAATCTTGTCAAGGTATGTACTCATTGAAAAAAACTTATCAAGTGTATTGATCTATCTCTATAGATCTTGATGCTCAGTATGTAAGTAGCTTCATCGAGGTCTTTATTTGAAAAACTCCTTTCAAATACTCCTTTATGCTTTCCAGAAAATTCTACATTATTTCCGATCAACAATATGTCATTCACATATATTTATCAGAAATGTTGTAGTGCTCCCACTAACTTTCTTGTAAATACAGGCTTCACCACAAGTCTGTATAAAACTATATGCTTTGATCAACTCATCAAAGCGTATATTCCAACTCTTAGATGCTTGCACCAGTCCATAGATGGATCGCTGGAGCTTGCACATTTTGTTAGCACCTTTATGATCGACAAAACCTTCTGGTTGCATCATATACAACTCTTCTTTAAGAAATCCATTAAGGAATGTAGTTTTGACATCCATTTGCCAGATTTCATAAAATGTGGCAATTTGCTAACATGATTCGGACAGACTTAAGCATCGCTATGAGTGAGAAAATCTCATCGTAGTCAACACCTTGAACTTTGTCAAAACCTTTTTCGACAAGTCTAGCTTTGTAGATAGTAACACTATTATCAGCGTCCGTCTTCCTCTTGAAGATCCATTTATTTTCTACGGCTTGCCGATCATCGGGCAAGTCAACCAAAGTCCACACTTTGTTCTCATACATGGATCATATCTTAGATTTCATGGCCTCAAGCCATTTCATGGAATCTAGGCTCATCATCGCTTCCTCATAGTTCGTAGGTTCGTCATGGTCAATTAACATGACCTCCAGAATAGGATTACCATACCACTCTGGTGCGGATCTCACCCTGGTTGACCTACGAGGTTCGGTAGTAACTTGATCTGAAGTTACATGATCAACATCAGTAGCTTCCTCACTAATTGGTGTAGGAGTCACAGAAACAGATTTCTGTGATGAACTACTTTCCAATAAGGGAGCAGGTACAGTTACCTCATCAAGTTCTACTTTCCTCCCACTCACTTCTTTTGAGAGAAACTCCTTCTCTAGAAAGGATCCATTCTCAACAACAAATATCTTGCCTTCGGATCTATGATAAAAGGTGTACCCAACAGTTACTTTTGGGTATCCTATGAAGACGCACTTCTACGACTTGGGTTTGAGCGTATCAAGATGAAACTTTTTCACATAAGCATCGCAACCCCAAACTTTAAGAAATGACAGCTTAGTTTTTTTGCTAAACCACAGTTCATACGGTGTCGTCTCAATGGATTTAGATGGTGCCCTTCTTAATGTGAATGCAGCTATCTCTAATGCATAACCCCAAAATGATAGTGGTAAATCGGTAAGAGACATCATAGATTGCACTATATCAAATAAAGTACGGTTATGACGTTCGGACACACCATTACGCTGTGGTGTTCCAGGTGGCATGAGTTTGTGAAACTATTCCACATTGTTTTAATTGAAGACCAAACTCGTAACTCAAATATTCGCCTCTGCGATCAGATCGTAGAAACTTTATTTTCTTGTTACGATGATTTTCCACTTCACTCTGAAATTCTTTAAACTTTTCAAATGTTTCATAATTATGTTTCTTCAAGTAGATATACCCATATCTGCTCAAATCATCTGTGAAGGTCAGAAAATAACGATACCCGCCGCGAGCCTCAACACTCATCGGACCTCATCATTAGTATGTATTATATCCAATAAGTCAGTTGCTCGCTCCATTGTTCTGGAGAATAGAGTCTTAGTCATCTTTGCCCATGAGGCATGGTTCGCAAGCATCAACTGATTCATAATCAAGTGATTCCAAAAGCCCATCAGCATGGATTTTCTTCATGCGCTTTACACCAATATGACCTAAACGGCAGTGCCACAAATAAGTTGCACTATCATTATTAACTTTGCATCTTTTGGCTTCAATATTATGAATATGTGTATCACTATGATCGAGATTCAACAAATCATTTTCATTGGGTGTATAACCATAGAAGGTTTTATTCATGTAAACAGAGTAACAATTATTCTCTAACTTAAATGAATAACCGTATTGCAATAAACATGATCAAATCATATTCATGCTCAACGCAAACACCAAAGAACACTTATTTAGGTTCAACACTAATCCCGAAAGTATAGGGAGTGTGTGATGATGATCATTCTTGGAACTACTTCCAACACACATCGTTACTTCACCCTTAAATAGTCTGTGTTCATTCTGCAACTCTCGTTTCAAGTTACTACTCTTAGCAACTGAACTAGTATCAAATACCGAGGGGTTGCTATAAACACTAGTAAAGTACACATCAATAACATGTATATCCAATATACCTTTGTTCTCTTTGCCATCCTTCTTATCCTCCAAATACTTGGGGCAGTTTCGCTTCCAGTGACTAGTCCCTTTGTAGAAAAAGCACTTAGTCTCAGGCCTAGGTCCAGACTTGGGCTTCTTCACTTGAGCGGCAACTTGCTTGCCGTTCTTCTTGAAGTTCCCCTTCTTCCCTTTGCCCTTTTCTTGAAACTAGTGGTCTTGTTAACCATCAACACTTGATGCTTTTCTTGATTTCTACCTTTGTCGATTTCAGCATCACGAAGAGTTTGGGAATCGTTTCCGTTATCCCTTGCATATTATAGTTCATCACGAAGTTCTAGCAACTTGGTGATAGTGACTAGAGAAATCTGTCAATCACTATCTTATCTGGAAGACTAACTCCCACTTGATTCAAGTGATTGTAGTACTCAGACAATCTGACCACATGCTTACTGGTTGAGCTATTCTCCTCCATCTTGTAGGCAAAGTAATGTCAGAGGTCTCATACCTCTTGACACGGGCATGAGTATGAAATACCAATTTCAACTCTTGGAACATCTTATATGCTCAGTGGTGTTCAAACCATTTTTGAAGTCCTGGTTCTAAGTCGTAAAGCATGGTGCACTAAACTATCAAGTAGTTATCATACCGAGCTTTTGTCAAAACATTCAAAACGTCTACATCTGCTCCTGCAATAGTTCTGTCACCTAGCGGTGCATCAAGGACATAATACTTCTGTGCAGCAATGAGGATAATCCTCAGACCATGGAGCTAGTCCGCGTCATTGCTACTAACATCTTTCAGCTTATTTTTCTCTAGGAACATATCAAAAATAAAACAGGGGAGCTAAACGCAAGCTATTGATCTACAACATAGATATGCTAATACTACCAGGACTAAGCTCATGATAAATTAAAGTTCAATTAATCATATTACTTAAGAACTCCCACTTAGATAGTGAAAGTACAACTATCCCTAGGTGGTTTTGGTAACTCCTAACAACATATATCTCATTGAGCTAATGCCATTTCAAGATTAATATCTCAAGAAAGATCAATGGTTGGCATGGCATGCATGAGAAAAGTGGACCCCTCAAAATGATAAGGACAAAAGGATTGGCTCAAGCTCAAAGATTAAGACTCTACATTTTCTATTTTAGTGATCCAAGATCACATTGAGTCTATAGGAAAAGCCAATACTATCAAGGAGGGATGAGGTGTTGCTTAATGAGGCTCTTGCTCAAAGTGCTTAGTGATATGCTCCAAAGCCCTCAACTACTTTCTCACATCCACATATGACCTAAACCAAAAGTCAAACTCGGCCCCACTGATTCTTTCTATCCGGCGCCACCGAGTTCAGATGTCATAGCCATTGCCACAAACCCTAGGCGAATCGGTCTCACCGATAGGGATCTCGGTCTCACCGAGATTTGTAATCTCTCTGTTTCCCTTTGTAACATTTCGGTGTCACCGAAATGAACGAATCGGTCCCACCGAGTTCCCCTGACCAACTCTCTGTTTAGCATATTACCAAAACTGGTCTCACCGAGTTTGTGTAATCGGTCTCACCGAGATTACATTATGCCCTAACCCTAACCATATCAGTCCTACCAAGTTGCATGTCGGTCCCACCGAAAAACCTAACGGTCACTAGCCTTGCTGAATCGGTTCGACCGAGTTTATCAATTCGGTCCCACCGAGATTGGCAAGTTGTGTATAACAGTTAGATTTTGTGTGGAGACTATATATACCCCTCCACCTCCTCTTCATTCGCGGAGAGAGCCATCAGAACGAACCTACACTTCCAACTTACCTTTTTCTAAGAGAGAACCACTTACACTTGTGTTGAGGCCAAGATATTCCATTCTTACCATTTGAATCTTGATCTCTAGCCTTCCCCAAGTTGCTTTCCACTCAACTAATCTTTCCACCAAATCCATATCCTGTGTGAGAGAGAGTTGAGTGTTGGGGAGACTATCATTTGAAGCACAAGAGCAAGGAGTTCATCATCAACACACCATTTGTTACTTTTTGGAGAGTGGTGTCTCCTAGATTGGCTAGGTGTCACTTGGGAGCCTCCGACAAGATTGTGGAGTTGAACCAAGGAGTTTGTAAGGGCAAGGAGATCGCCTACTTCGTGAAGATCTACCGCTAGTGAGGCAAGTCCTTCATGGGCGATGGCCATGGTGGGATAGACAAGGTTGCTTCTTCGTGGACCCTTCGTGGACTCTTCATGGGTTGAAGTCTCCATGGGTTGAAGTCTCCATATGCAGCCGTTACCCTTCATGGGTTGAAGTCTCCATCAACGTGGATGTACGATAGCACCACCTATCGGAACCACGACAAAAACATCTGTGTCTTCTATTGCGTTTGAATCTTCCAAACCACTCCATTTACATTCTTGCAAGTTGCATGCTTTACTTTCTGCTACTCATATACTCTTTGCATGCTTGCTTGAATTGTGTTAAGATTTCTTGACTTTTCCAAAGTTGCTAAAATCTGCCAAGAACTAAAATTGGGAAAAGGATAAGTTTTTATTTGGTCAAGTAGTCTAATCACCCCCCCCCTCTAGACATACTTTAGATCCTACAGATAGACATCCCTCTAATCATCTAAGTGATCACGTGATCCAAATCAACTAAACCATGTCCGATCATCACATGAGATGGAGTAGTTTTCAATGGTGAACATCACTATGTTGATCATATCTACTATATGATTCACGCTCGACCTTTCGTTCTCAGTGTTCCGAGGCCATATCTGCATATGCTAGGCTCGTCAAGTTTAACACGAGTATTCTGCGTGTGCAAAACTGACTTGCACCTGTTGTAGATGGACGTAGAGCTTATCACACCCGATCATCACGTGGTGTCTCGGCACGACGAACTTTGGCAACAATGCATACTCAGGGAGAACACTTTTACCTTGAAATTTAGTGAGAGATCATCTTATAATGCTACCGTCAATCAAAGCAAAATAAGATGCATAAAAGATAAACATCACATGCAATCAATATAAGTGATATGATATGGCCATCATCATCTTGTGCTTGTGATCTCCATCTCCGAAGCACCGTCATGATCACCATCATCACCGGCGCGACCAGCCCCGGGCGTTCGGTCTTTTCGGTTTGTTCGGTCCGGTCTTTTCGGTCTTTCAAAATTTAGGTCTCCCATAATTGAAGACCGATATAATTTCGGTCTTTTTGGTTATTCACTATTCGGTCTTCGGTCTTTACTATTCGGTCTTCGGTCCTGACCAAACAGACCAAATTAATTGCTAGAACCCAGATTTATGTTACTTCCAGTACCAATTGTATACAAACTACATAGAGTAAAGAGGTACATGTGTGCACAAAGCTGTGTGTACGAAGATAACATATGTATGTATACTGGCGCACGTGTACATAAGAAAATTTCAAACAAGTAACACTTGTATGCAATCTGGATGGAATACAGTACACCATATGAAAATCTTTAAATAGAAAATTAGCAGTATATATAATCACCACTTCACCAGCAACAAGATTCACGCATGCATACTCATTTATATTTGACACCAGAAAGTAAGAAGATCAAGTAACATCAGCGGATCAGCCCATGGAGTCGACAAGCAGCAAACACCATCACCACTTAGTACTTGACAACATAGAACTTGACATGAAACAAATCAAGTTTAGTACATGCTTTCAATTCAGCAGCAAACAACAAACATTAAGGTCTCACACTCTCACTCCCAGTTCTCAATTCTCAAGTCTCGAGTCACAAATCAAAATCAAAAGATGATAACTAAAACATCATACATTCAACATGATTTTAGTTCAGCCATGAGTAGACGTGGATGTCAGTTTGTTGGTCGACTTGCACACTTGTTTGACTTGGCCATGGAAGAAGCAACAACAACACCATTGAACTTCTGCTTTCCCTTCACCTTGTCACCAAATTCTTCAATCAACTCTACAACAAGTCAAGTATTCAATCAAACTTCATAATCTGCTAGCTATGGTGATATACTGATAGTGACAAATGCAATGTGCTTTTGTTGAGATCTACTAGCTAGGTCTAGTTAATGAAGAAGTTTGTCAAGTCATGCATATAAAGTTCTCCATACATTGGTTTGGTACTGATGCATGTCATGCATATTAATATCTCTACAATAAAAAACAAATGTATTGACAAGTTGGCTGATTGTTTTACCTTTTTCTAGCACTTTTAATTCTTCCAAGTTCTCCTTGATGTCGACCGGATCCGTTGACCTTCTCAGCCAGTCTTGCATACAAACTAAAGCTTGCACCATAAACGGAGTTAGAGATGTCCTAAAGTCATCGAGTATGCGTCCACTTGTGCTAAAGGCAGACTCGGAAGCCACAGTTGTAATGGGGATAGCAAGAATATCACGAGCCATATTTTCCAAGATTGAAAACCTAGATGAATTCTCTTTCCACCATCCTAGGATGCCAATTTTTTTGTCAGGGTCTTCAGAGTCTTTGGCAAGGTATTTTTCAAGCTCAGATTTACTACTTGCACTTCCTCCACTATTATTTTGCCTCAACCTACTTGCTATTAGTTCCTTCATCATACTTGCTCCTCCTCCTATTGTTACTTGGCCAATGGCTGGTGTTGTTGGTTCTAGTGTAGTCAATCTTACTCGGTATTCTTCAAACAACTCGCGAACACATTTGTTAATAGCATACCACACCTTCTCTCCAGACTCAACACCAAATATTTCCAAAGTAGTGAGCCTAGTGAAATCAGAAAGCTTATACCTTGGATCAAGAGCTGCAGCAATAAAAATGAGCAAGTTGAGATTTTCCTTCTCCTTCTCCTCCTTCTCCTCCTTCTCCTTCTTCTTCCCTTTCCCTCTTTCATTTACAATAGGACCCTTCTCCTTCACCTTTTCATTCTCATGCCAAGACCCCCAGTATTTGTCAAACTTTTCTTTCATCCTCTCTGCCATAGCTTTTTGCAAAGGATCTGTACTGCTCATCCAATTTTGAACCAATATGTGTATATTGCCAACCTCGAAAAGAAAGTTGTTGGAAGTGACATGAAGTGAGGATGACACGCGAACAGTAAGATCATAAAAATGACCAAGAAAGGCAGCCATTTTCCTAGCATTTTCCCAATCCATCTCATCTGGATACCCAAATCCTCCTTTTTCTTCAGACAAGTCCAACGCATACAATGGGTCATCCTCACAGTACCTTGTAAACACCTTCGCGTAGGTGATGGCAGCCTTCAACATTATGTAAGTTGAGTTCCACCGAGTGCATACATCTAGGTTCAAGAATGCCTTGCTCTTAACTTTTTCTTCCAATGCTAGCTCTTTGAATTTTACCAACCGAGAAGTCCCATTCTTGATGTATCGCATAGCAGCTCAGACACATTTGATTGAAAGTTCAACTTCTTTTAGGCCATCTTGTACAATAAGGTTGACAATATGTGCCGCACATCTCATATGCAAAAACTTTCCAGCAGCTATGCTAGTTTGGGCCTCAACCATGCACTTTCTCAAGTGAACAATGCAGCCATCATTATTGCTTGCATTATCCATGGTGACTGTCATAACTCTCTCTAGCCCCCATTCCATCAAACATCTCTGCAACTTCTTCCCAAGATCCTTCCCTTTGTGGCCCTTCACCATAATGAAATCAATAATCTTCTTATGATACTTCCAATCTTCATCAATGAAGTGCGCAGTCACTACCATATAGCCATCTTGCTGCTGAGAAGTCCAACAATCAGTGGTAACACACACACTTCCATAATTCTCTTTGAAAAACTTTTTCAACTTGGATTTCTCATCTAGATAGATTTTGACAGTGTCCCTGGTACAAGTTCTTCTTGACGGTGGACTAAAGCGGGGGCAAGCGACTGAAATGAACTTTCTGAATCCAGATTTCTCACCAAATGCAAAAGGCAATTCATCCTCTATGACCATCACAGCGAATGCCTTCCTAACTTTTTCTGCATCATATCTCCAAGTAGTGATGCCATCTCCTGGAGTTGCTTGCAAAGTGGTCTGGTTTGGATCCATTTTGTTATTCGGATTGCGCTTGCATGTACCAAAGTGCCTACGCATTGCTGTTGTCCCATTGATTGATGTAGTAGTTTGAATTGGTCGGTCACAATACTTGCATTTTCCTTCCTTTACTAACCCCTTGTCATCAAAAACTTTGGTAAAATGCTCCCAGATTTGTGATCTTGAGGCCATTTGCTTCCGTCCTTTTGGCTTGTCATCTTGAGCAGCTTCTGGATTGGCACCTTCACCAACTTTTGCTTCGGCATCTTCATCTTCAATGATGCTATGTAAGAATGATTCGTCTCCTGCTTCTGCAGGCGCTGCTTCTGCATCTGCCTCTGCATCTACACTCATAAATGCATCATCTTTGTCCTTCAATCCCTCATCATGTTCAGATTCCGGTATAGAAAGCATCTACAAAAAACAGGTTACTCCTTACTGAACCATTTCTTCATCTAATGGTACACAAGAACATACAAACTAACAAAAAGATACTACTTATAGCCTAGTTAGTACATCAAGCAGCATGGCATGAATCTGTCGTGAATATATACAAGCCAAAAAAGGCAAGCCACTATATCTACCTTAATTTGAACATTGCAGAACTTGAACAATATAATTGATTAGGATAAAAGAATAACAATCTAGACATCACATATGCACATAGAGAGATGAAGTATCTTGCTCACCTTCAGGATTCAGCTGCAAGGTACAACACCGGAAGAATAGTGGGCGGCAACCGGCAACAACCTCGAAGAGGATGAGAGGTGGTGACGAACTGCAGCAGCCAGGAGATGGAGCACCGTCGGCGGATGTCCCCGTCACTGGCAGTGGAGCGACGAAAGAGAGTCGGGCTTGGTGGAGCGACGCAAGGGGAACGGTGGTCGCGGATGGTGGCCGGCTCGTCGTCACTAGTCAGGGCAGCAGCTCGGGGCGCCAGTCCTTGTCGCTCATCATCCAGAGGCGTGAGGCGCTCCTCGATCACGGCTGACAGCTCACGGCATCGCGCCACAGCGAGGGACGGCAGCTAGGGTTCGTGGTGGGAGAGAAAAGAGGAATTGGGCAAAGCGGGCGGCGGCTAGGTTCTGTGAATCGATTGCATCGTGAGGTGAGGATGAGATGTGCTTGTGTGTTATCTCTCTTGTGACCTTGGGCTGGCCACATGGGCTGTAGCCTGCACGTACTACTCCTACGTATGGGCTTTTCTAAATTCGGTCTATACGGGCTATTCGGTCCACAACATCAGATGACTGATCAGACCGTAACTAGTTCCGTCATACAGTAGTGCAGACCGTTTTTTATTCGGTCTTATTTAGTTCGGTCTTTTCGGGTTCGGTCTTTGGTTTTTATGCCCGGGGTGAGGCGCGACACCTTGAGCTCCATTGTAGCATCGTTGTCGTCTCGCCAACTATTGCTTCTACGAATATCGCTACCCCTTAGTGATAAAGTAAAGTAATTACAGGGCGATAGCATTGCATACAATAAAGCGACAACCATATGGCTCCTGCCAGTTGCCGATAACTCCGTTACAAAACATGATCATCTCATACAATAAATATAGCATCATGTCTTGACCATATCACATCACAATATGCCCTGCAAAAACAAGTTAGACGTCCTCTACTTTGTTGTTGCAAGTTTTACATGGCTGCTACGGGATGATCAAGAATCGTTCTTACCTACGCATCAAAACCACAACGATAGTTCATCAAGTTAGTGTTGTTTTAACCTTCTCAAGGACCGGGCGTAGCCATACTCCGTTCAACTAAAGTTGGAGAAACTGACACCCGCCAGCCACCTATGTGCAAAGCACATCGGTAGAACCAGTCTCGCGTAAGCGTACGTGTCCGGGATATACCCCACGGCGTAAACCGGCCGGAAGTATAACCCGGCCGGACTAGGCGTTTCATTGGTAAACCGCCAGAGGATTGGCGATTTATGTGTCTGGCGGTTCACTAGTATGACGATTCACGAGCCTGAAGACTCGTTGGTGACCCGGCTGGACTTGGCGGTTTACTTGAGACCCGGTTTACACTTGGCGATTCACTGGCAACCTGCCCTGGCCTGACGGTTTACAAGCAACCCGCCGGAACATTATGACACACTTGTGACCCGGCGGACGGGTCAGATAAATGACAAGGCCCAAGGCCCAGAAGGTCGGTTTATGTCAATGGTGGGCCGGTTTAAGAGGAAAGGCATGAGGAACATTTATCTTACAAGGAGTTAAGACCTAGACTTGTATCCGGTTTGTATTAGAGATAGACTAGTCCTAATCCTAATAGGAATCTACATGTAACCCGCCCCTCCAACATATATAAGGAGGGGCAGGGCTCCCCAAAAGGGACAAGATGGACAAGTTTCACAAGTTGGACAAGTTAGGTTTAGACAATAGCTCTCGAGATAGAGCACTCTTGTAACCATGATCATCATCATCAATATCAATGAAGTAGGATGTAGGCTTTTACCTCCACCGTGAGGGGCCGAACCTGGGTAAAACATCGCGTCTCTCGTCCCTCTCAACCCCTCTCAAGCTACCACATAGATGCGTTGGCCTCGCGACTAAGTCCTGACACTAAGGACATCTGCCATGACAATTCCACGACAGTTGGCGCACACCGTGGGGCCTGCGCACAGTGGTGTTGAGTTCTTGAAGGGAGCTTTTCATGGATCGAGAAGTTTACCATTAGAAGTTAGCGCCCACCGTGGGGCCTGCGCAAGTTCGAGTTTAAGAGGCCGTCAGAAAATTTCCGGGTCATCAGAAAGTATTCTGGTTTACAATCCGGTTCAAGGGAAAGATGTCTTCCACGAAGCTTTGAAGCTCTCAATATCCGGTTTAACATCCGGTTCAAGAAGGATTTATCTCTTGCAAAAAATTAAAGGGTGCCAAAGAGGACCTGCTGCCATGATGCGCGGTTCAAACATGGGTATCATGCCTTAATTGGCTTATCATATTCTTGATCACTTGGGGGCTTTGGTCGTATCCGAACCATAGTCACACCTCTTGATCGGCGCAATGCCACAATATCACTTGGGGGCTTGGTCGCGTCCGAACCATAGCAACGCCATTTGGTAGGTGGAAAGCCACAACATCACTTGGGGACTTGTGGTCATGTCTGAACCATAGTCACGCCTCTTGATCGGCCTAGTGCCACAGCATCACTTGGGGGCTTTGGTCGAACCCGAACCATTGCTACACCTCTTGATCGACGTAATGCCAATGCATCACTTGGGGACTTGTGGTCACGTCTGAACCATAGTCATGCCTCTTGATCGGCCTAAGGCCACAGAATCACTTGGGGGCTTGGTCGAACCTGAACCATTACCACGCCTTTTGATCGTCATAATGCCATTGTTTCATTTGGGGACCTGGCTGACTTGAACCATAGCTACGCCTATCGGGGGCTTGGTCGTGTCCGACCATGGTAATGCCATTTGATCGGCTCAATAGCCTCTTTTTGCAAATGGTTTTATCATTCCCTTTGCTTGGAATTTGCTTTGATAAATATTTCCTTTTATTTCTGTTGCGTATTTAAACTGACATTGTTAAATCCAGTTCGACTGTCAATTACAAATTGGCGGAACACGGTCAAATCTTAATCCGGAGACTATCTGCCCGGTTTGATTTTATGTTACCATCTTATCATGGAGTAATCTAGTGTTCGTTAACCCGGCTTGACTTTCAACTACAAGTTGTCAGTAAATGACCAATTATAATCCGACGATTATTAACCCGGTCCGGTTCGGCTACAAGTCGCCAGTATTATATATGGATAATCCGGTGTCTATCATAACCCGGTACGGTTTTATCATAAACTAGCACAATATGGAAAGAGTTATCAGTACTCAAGATTGGGATTATCACCCTTACTACAAAAAGTTGGTAAAACCAATGATGTGATTCAATGTCATAGGTATGATATATTTTATATTTGATTATTCTTAAGTGCAGCCTTGGTTATAAACCCAGGTTATATGTTGGGCATTATGACCCGTCCGGCGGTAAACCGCTAGGACACTTTAAACTTGTTGTATGCAGAAACAAGTTGAATAAAGCATGATTATAAATCACCGGTGTTTATTAAACCGGCCTGGCTTTTGACTATAAGTCGCCAGTATGATGATAAATTATCCGGTGTTTATCCGGCCTGGCTTTAAGACAACAAGTCGCCAGTATATGATGAGAAATTATCCGGTGTTTGTTAAACCGGCCTGGCTTTTGACTATAAGTCGCCAGTATATATTTGGATTGCGTCATTGGAATCATCTGCTCATAAATCATTGGATTATATTATTCAAATCTTCAAATAGCCAACATGGCTGGATTTTTATTATGGTTATCAATAACCAGTATTATGATTGAAGTTTTCAAAGTTGCTTTAGAGCAATGTCTATTATTTTATCAAAGAATATGATTTATTCTACAATGGAAAGAATAGTCCTGAGTTACTGCAGGCTTACAACCCGGCACTTGGGGGCTACATTATTCAAATTGAAATTACATCAAATACACAAGTCTCATGTCGCTGCAAGCACGCACCATGACACTTGGGGGCTAATGCAAAGTCATTTTTGGTTCACCTTATTGAAGACCCAACTCATCACATTGTAATGAGCCGGCCCTTGGGGGCTACCAATTGCCTCTGTCAACAATTTAAGGTACAAAGCTTTTTATCCATTACATTGAAGGGTCCACTGCTCAGTTGGTAAAGCACAAGGCTCTTAACCTTGTGGACGTGAATTCAAGCCCCATGATGGGGGTTACATCATATGATGTTATTTTCATTGAAGAATATATCAAAGTTCCAACTCAATATTATCTTACTGAGACGGCCCTTGGGGACTACACCTTGCTGTTCAAAGTTTACAAGATTATATTTACAAAGTCCCTGCTCACTATTGCATAATGACCCGGCCCTTGGGGGCTAATGTCGGGGATATACCGCGCAGCGTAAACCGGCCGGAAGTATAACCCGACCGGACTAGGCGTTTCATTGGTAAACCACCAGAGGATTGGCGATTTACGTGTCTGGCGGTTCACTGGTATGACGATTCACGAGCCTGAAGACTCATTGGTGACCCGGCTGGACTTGGCGGTTTACTTGAGACCTGGTTTACACTTGGCGATTCACTGGCGACCTGCCCTGACCTAGCGGTTTACAAGCAACCTGCCGGAACATTATGACACACTTGTGACCCGGCGGACGGGTCAGATGAATGACAAGGCCCAAGGCCCAGAAGGCCAGTTTATGGCAATGGTGGGCCGGTTTAAGAGGAAAGGCATGAGGAACATTTATCTTACAAGGAGTTAAGGCCTGGACTTGTATCCGGTTTGTATTAGAGATAGACTAGTCCTAATCCTAATAGGACTCTACGTGTAACCCGCCCCTCCAACATATATAAGGAGGGGCAGGGCTCCCCAAAAGGGACAAGATGGACAAGTTTCACAAGTTGGACAAGTTAGGTTTAGACAATAGCTCTCGAGATAGAGCACTCTTGTAACCATGATCATCATCAATATCAATGAAGCAGGATGTAGGCTTTTACCTCCACTGTGAGGGGCCGAACCTGGGTAAAACATCGCGTCTTTCGTCCCGCTCAACCCCTCTCAAGCTACCACATAGATGTGTTGGCCTCGCGACTAAGTCCTGACACTAAGGACATCTGCCGTGACAATTCCACGACAATTGGCGCCCACCGTGGGGCCTGCGCACGGTGGTGTTGAGTTCTTGAAGGGAGCTTTTCAGGGATCGAGAAGTTTACCATTAGAAGGATAAAAGAAGAGCCGGCAGGGGATGATCATACAGGAAGCCTCCCGGGTCAATTAGTTTTAATGATTAAATTTGGAGTTCTCAGCATATAGCTTGGAGATCAGGAGATTAGGGTTCCATCGTTTGAGCCGCCGGACGTGACAGATCCATCGAAGCCGCATCAATGCTAAGTCCGAGATCAAAGGAATCAAACTGTCGTACAATACGGAAAAATCGTTCCAAGGTTGTCATCAATTGAAAAAGTAGTAGTACTTCTCACGTGGTGGTCAAGACTGGTTTGCAAGAGTAGATCTTTTATCTCACGTGGTACAGATCAGACTTTTTGGAGCTTCAATCATTAACCGAGTCGGACAAACCAACCATGACCCAGAGGGGGTTTGGAGGAAGCCGCAGACTCATGTTGCCTTCGAGTCATCTTCGCCTCTGAACCGCCGAGCCCGCTGCCGCGTGTCGAGGCCGCTGCTGTCCATCGTTGCTTCCAAACCGGCCACTGTTTGGGTCGCCATTTGCCGCGGCTGCCATCCAGCCACTGCCTCTTTAGCCTTGAGCCGGCCCCGTCCGAGTTGCCGAACAGCCGCTGTAACCTTGTTCCGAGCCGCCCTCACGCGGGCCTCACATTGAGTCCTCGGCCTCTGCCGGCACGTCTATGCAGCCCATTCGCCTTTGCCGGTCGCTGCTTTCACACCTTTCACCACGGCCCATGGCCGATCAAATCAAACACTGTAACCCGCCGCGGACGAGCCGCAGCAACTTGCCTCAACAGTTGCAGCTTCACCAAGCCACCATTGTCAAGCCTCCGTGGCGAGATGGTTTCGTTCTGAGTCACTGTTGCTCGTCTGATCCTCTTGGATCCTCTGTGGAGGACAATTATGGACCGCGAGTCTTCACTGCTGCCGCAATCATGCTGTTATTTTGCCGAGGCCTCGTCCTCCTCATGCACCTATATACCAATGTGCCAAGATGCAACCCAAGCGCTCCTTTGGTATGTGCGTGTATGGCCCCATGACTGGCTACAACGGAGCTTGTACAATCAGTCAAACATAAGAGCACCAAGTCAACATACATGCTGGCTTCATCAAGTCCTTCATGTGCTAGCTCTAAGGAGTAAAATGCTAGTATACTGCTCCTCTGCGTTCCTCTGTATATACTCACGAATGCAGGCGGCAGTCAAAAATTGAGAAAGATGGAGGCTGGCGTCTTCAGCATCTCCGCGTCCATTAGTGTATACAGCCTTTTGGAAATATTGTCTCCTATAACAGTACCTCGAGCCGCGCCCGACGGCTGTTACTGCTGCTGCTACCTTTTCCTGATGTGGAGATCAATTAAATCCAAGAAACAAAGTGCTACGCACAGTGGAGCAGACGAAGATCCCAGTTGAGAGTGTACTGCCAGCAAGACCTCCAAGAAAGCTCTCACAAGGGACAAACTGTCACATCAAAAATCAGTACGCAGCAAAAACGTGCACTGAGACTCCCTCAAACCAGGTGCTATCTGTTCCATATATTTTATCAGCATGGGTTAAATTGTTTGAAAACGATTACTTTGGTTTGTGATATTTTTTCGCAGGATCAATATTCATTACAAAGGTGTGTGTAGGGGACACGCGCTTACATTACTTTTTTACTAGCAATTATCCACACCGCGGCCGGCTCACCTGTCTGCGCCGGTTTACATACACTTGTCGGGACCGCGCCCGCGATTGACTCGCCATCCGCACGGTTTACTGTTCCTGCAATTAACTTGCCCGACCGTATGGAGCATTACTATATCATCTATCGTTCACAAATGTTAGATGATATCCATCCAAATTTGATTTATTAGCACATGTTGTTTTTGTCAAAGAACAAGTTCATCTTTCCCTTGGTGTGCAATATTGTTTATGCAGGGCAATTATTTATGACAAAAAAATGATATTATACCTCGGAGATGGAGGCACGCCAACATCTTTTGGCACGGGTGGTCGTTGTTACTCGGCGAACTCCCGCGCCGGTTTACAACGTCATGGCCATCTCTCGCGGCCGCACCGGTTCACAGCGACACGGACAACTCGCCCGTCCACCCTCGCGGTCGGTTCACGCGTCCGCGCTGGTCTACAACGTGGAGGACAATTTGCTCGTCCGCGCCGGTTTACAACACCGGGCCGGCTCATCTGCTTAGCTCCCGCGACCGACTCACCTGTGAGTAATTTCAGCTTCACCCGGTGATCATCAACTCCGCAGTGATAATCTCTGACATGACGCATCAGGTGAAATCCATCCGGTATATTTTTATATTATATATTGCTTTCTTTTAAAAAAAGGAGACATTACTTTGTCTTGCAAGTTCTTCAATGTAGGACAAATTAAATCACAAAGCTCTGAAGCTCTCAAATCCGGTTTAAGAATTTCCGGTTCAAAAAGGAATTAACTTCTCGCAAGTTCGAGTTTAAGAGGCCGTCAGAAAATTTCCGGGTCATCAGAAAGTATTCTGGTTTACAATCCGATTCAAGGGAAAGATGTCTTCCACGAAGCTTTGAAGCTCTCAATATCCGGTTTAACATCTGGTTCAAGAAGGATTTATCTCTTGCAAAAAATTAAAGGGTGCCAAAGAGGACCTGCTGCCATGATGCGCGGTTCAAACATGGGTATCATGCCTTAATTGGCTTATCATATTCTTGATCACTTGGGGGCTTTGGTCGTATCCAAACCATAGTCACACCTCTTGATCGGCGCAATGCCACAATATCACTTGGTGGCTTGGTCGCGTCCGAACCATAGCAATGCCATTTGGTAGGCGGAAAGCCACAACATCACTTGGGGACTTGTGGTCACGTCTGAACCATAGTCACGCCTCTTGATCGGCCTAGTGCCACAGCATCACTTGGGGGCTTTGGTCGAACCCGAACCATTGCTACACCTCTTGATCGGCGTAATGCCAATGCATCACTTGGGGACTTGTGGTCACGTCTGAACCATAGTCACGCCTCTTGATCGGCCTAAGGCCACAGAATCACTTGGGGGCTTGGTCAAACCCGAACCATTGCCACGCCTTTTGATCAGCATAATGCCATTGTTTTATTTGGGGACCTGGCTGACTTGAACCATAGCTACGCCTATCGGGGGCTTGGTCGTGTCCGACCATGGTAACGCCGTTTGATCGGCTCAATAGCCTCTTTTTGCAAATGGTTTTATCATTCCCTTTGCTTGGAATTTGCTTTGATAAATATTTCCTTTTATTTCTGTTGCGTTTTTAAACCGACATTGTTAAATCCGGTTCGACTGTCAATTACAAATTGGCGGGACACGGTCAAATCTTAATCCGGAGACTATCTGCCGGTTTGATTTTATGTTACCATCTTATCATGGAGTAATCCAGTGTTCGTTAACCCGGCTTGACTTTCAACTACAAGCTGTCAGTAAATGACCAATTATAATCCGAAGATTATTAACCCGGTCCGGTTCGACTACAAGTCGCCAGTATTATATATGGATAATCCGGTGTCTATCATAACCCGGTACGGTTTTATCATAAACCGGCACAATATGGAAAGAGCTATCAGTACTCAAGATTGGGATTATCACCCTTACTACAAAAAGTTGGTAAAACCAATGATGTGATTCAATGTCATAGGTATGATATATTTTATATTTGATTATTCTTAAGTGCAGCCTTGGTTATAAACCCAGGTTATATGTTGGGCATTATGACCCGTCCGGCAGTAGACCGCCAGGACACTTTAAACTTGTTGTATGCAGAAACAGGTTGAATAAAGCATGATTATAAATCACCGGTGTTTATTAAACCGGCCTGGCTTTTGACTATAAGTCGCCAGTATGATGATAAATTATCCGGTGTTTATTAAACCGGCCTGGCTTTAAGACAATAAGTCGCCAATATATGATGAGAAATTATCTGGTGTTTGTTAAACCGGCCTGGCTTTTGACTATAAGTCGCCAGTATATATTTGGATTGCGTCATTGGAATCATGCGCTCATAAATCATTGGATTATATTATTCAAATCTTCAAATAGCCAACATGGCTGGATTTTTATTATGGTTATCAATAACCAGTATTATGATTGAAGTTTTCAAAGTCACTTTAGCGCAATGTCTATTATTTTATCAAAGGATATGATTTATTCTACAATGGAAAGAATAGTCCCGAGTTACTGCAGGCTTACAACCCGGCACTTGGGGGCTACATTATTCGAATTGAAATTACATCAAATACACAAGTCTCATGTCGCTGCAAGCACGCACCATGACACTTGGGGGCTAATGCAAAGTCATTTTTTGTTCACCTTATTGAAGACCCGACTCATCACATTGTAATGAGCCGGCCCTTGGGGGCTACCAATTGCCTCTGTCAACAATTTAAGGTACAAAGCTTTTTATCCATTACATTGAAGGGTCCACTGCTCAGTTGGTAAAGCACAAGGCTCTTAACCTTGTGGACGTGAATCAAGCCCCATGATGGGGGTTACATCATATGATGTTATTTTCATTGAAGAATATATCAAAGTCCCAACTCAATATTATCTTACTGAGACGGCCCTTTGGGACTACACCTTGCTGTTCAAAGTTTACAAGATTATATTTACAAAGTCCCTGCTCATTATTGCATAATGACCCGGCCCTTGGGGGCTACACTGGTTGAAGTTTCTATGAGCATCAAGCAATTACAAGTCCCAGGTTGCTGCAAGCATGACAACCCGACACTTGGGGGCTACATATGTGGAATACTCAATTATGACTAGTGATTGAGATGAACAACCTGGATTTCTTCAAGATTGTGATATTCATATTGAAGCAAGTCTTAAGTTGTTGCTATGCTACCTTCTTAAGACTTGGGGGCTACAAGTGATAGGCATATAAGAGGTATATTTTCAAGCTTCATGCTAACTACAATTATGACCTGGTGCCATCAATATTTGTAAACCGGCAATGATAAACCGGCGAGTTTAAGTCTTAAACCGGCACAGTTCTACATTCTCAAACCGGCAAGTTCTACATTCTTAAACCGGCTGAAGATCAAATAAGTATTTCAAGACCCATATTTCTTAAACCGGCGCTTTGGAAGCCGACTCAAGTGGATTATTCTTCACAATGTTTCTCTGTGAGAAACCAATGTCAACAAATTGAGTATGAAGCTGGCTTGTTAACCCGGATTTTCTAGAAGGAGGAAATGACAAGGACTTAAGGATCATCAGGTACCGGTTTACAAGAATTCTTAACCCGGAGCATAACCTGTCAAATTTGTTCTTGTGTTTATTTTGCAGCATAAGTTTACCATGGATAAATCCAAGCTAGACTTGGGGGCTAATGTCGGGGATATACCGCGCAGCGTAAACCGGCCGGAAGTATAACCCGACCGGACTAGGCGTTTCATTGGTAAACCACCAGAGGATTGGCGATTTACGTGTCTGGCGGTTCACTGGTATGATGATTCACGAGCCTGAAGACTCATTGGTGACCCGACTGGACTTGGCGGTTTACTTGAGACCCGGTTTACACTTGGCGATTCACTGGCGACCTGCCCTGACCTGGTGGTTTACAAGCAACCCGCCGGAACATTATGACACACTTGTGACCCGGCGGACGGGTCAGATGAATGACAAGGCCCAAGGCCCAGAAGGCCAGTTTATGTCAATGGTGGGTTGGTTTAAGAGGAAAGGCATGAGGAACATTTATCTTACAAGGAGTTAAGACCTGGACTTGTATCTGGTTTGTATTAGAGATAGACTAGTCCTAATCCTAATAGGACTCTACGTGTAACCCGCCCCTCCAACATATATAAGGAGGGGCAGGGCTCCCCAAAAGGGACAAGATGGACAAGTTTCACAAGTTGGACAAGTTAGGTTTAGACAATAGCTCTCGAGATAGAGCACTCTTGTAACCATGATCATCATCATCAATATCAATGAAGCAGGATGTAGGCTTTTACCTCCACCGTGAGGGGCCGAACCTGGGTAAAACATCGCGTCTCTCGTCCCGCTCAACCCCTCTCAAGCTACCACATAGATGCGTTGGCCTCGTGACTAAGTCCTGACACTAAGGACATCTGCCGTGACAATTCCACGACAGTACGTGTAATGTTGGTCCGGGCCGCTTCATCCAACAATACCGCCGAACCAAAGTATGACATGCTGGTAAGCAGTATGACTTGTATCGTCCACAACTCACTTGTGTTCTACTCGTGCATATAACATCTACTCATAAACTTGGCTCTGATGCCACTGTTGGGGAACGTAGTAATTTCAAAAAAATTCCTATGCAGGCAGGATCTTGGTGATGCATAGCAACAAGAGGAAAGAGTGTGTCCACATACCCTTGTAGACCAAAAGCGGAAGCGTTAGCACAACGCGGTTGATGTAGTCGTACGTCTTGACGATCTGACCAATCCAAGTACCGAACGCACGGCACCTCCGAGTTCAGCACACGTTCATCTCGATGACATCCCACGAACTCTGATGTAGCAGAGCTTCGAGGGAGATTTCCATCAACACGACGGCATGATGATGGTGATGATGATGCTACTGATGCGGGGCTTCGCCTAAGCACTACTACGATATGACAGAGGTGGATTATGGTGGAGGGGGCACCGCACACGGCTGAAAGATCAATCATCAATTGTTGTGTCTCCAAGGGGTGCCTCCCTCCCTGTATATAAAGGAGTGGAGGAGGGGGAGGGGGCCGGCCACCCTAGGCGCGCCCCATGAGGAGTCCTACTCCCACCGGGAGTAGGACTCCCCCCTTCCATGTGGGAGTAGGAGAGGAGAGGGAAGGAGAGAGAGGGGGAAAGGAAATGGGGGCGCCCCCCTCCCTCCTTGTCCAATTCAGACTAGGGGGAGGGGGCACGCGGCTGCCCTTGGCCGCCCCTCCTCTTCTCCACTAGGGCGCAATAGGCCCATTAGTCTCCCCGGGGGGTTCCGGTAACCCCCCGGTACTCTGGTATATGCCCGAAACTCCCCGGAACCATTCCGGTGTCTGAACATAGTCGTCCAATATATCGATCTTTACATCTCGACCATTTAGAGACTCCTCGTCATGTCCGTGATCACATCCGGGACTCCAAACTACCTTCGGTACATCAAAACACATTAAACTTATATTATAACCAACATCGAACTTTAAGCGTGCGGACCCTACGGGTTCGAGAACTATGTAGACATGACCGAGACATGTCCCGGTCAATAACCAATAGAGGAACCTGGATGCTCATATTGGCTCCCACATATTCTACGAAGATCTTTATCGGTCAAATCGCATAACAACATACGTTGTTCCCTTTGTCATCGGTATGTTACTTGCCCGAGATTAGATCGTCGGTATCTCAATACCTAGTTCAATCTCGTTACCGGCAAGTCTATTTACTCGTTCCGTAATACATCATCCCACAACTAACTCATTAGTTACAATGCTTGCAAGGCTTATAGTGATGTGTATTACCGAGTGGGCCTAGAGATACCTCTCCGACAATCGGAGTGACAAATCCTAATCTCGAAATACGCCAACTCAACAAGTACCTTCGGAGACACCTGTAGAGCACCTTTATAATCACCCAGTTACGTTGTCACATTTGGTAGCACACAAAGTGTTTGAGGGAGTCCTGGATTAGGGGGTGTCCGGATGGCCGGACTATACCTTCGGCCGGACTCCTGGACTATGAAGATACAAGATTGAAGACTTCGTCCCGTGTCCGGAAGGGACTTTCCTTGGCGTGGAAGGCAAGCTTGGTGATATGGATATGTAGATCTCCTACCATTGTAACCAACTCTGTGTAACCCTAGCCCTCTCCGATGTCTATATAAACGGGAGAGTTTTAGTCCGTAGGACGAAGAACAATCATACCATAGGCTAGCTTTTAGGGTTTAGCCTCTCTGATCTCGTGGTAGATCTACTCTTGTACTACCTGTTGGGGAACGTAGTAATTTCAAAAAAATTCCTACGCACACGCAAGATCATGGTGATGCATAGCAACGAGAGGGGAGAGTGTAATCTACGAACCCTCGTAGACCGACAGTGGAAGCGTTATGATAACGCGGTTGATGTAGTCGTACGTCTTCACGCCCGATCGATCAAGCACCGAAACTACGGCACCTCCGAGTTCTAGCACACGTTCAGCTCGATGACGATCCCTGGACTCCGATCCAGCAAAGTGTCGGGGAAGAGTTCCGTCAGCACGACAGCGTCGTGACGATCTTGATGTTCTACTGTCGCAGGGCTTCGCCTAAGCACCACTACAATATTATCGAGGACTATGGTGGAAGGGGGCACCACACACGGCTAAGAGAACGATCTTGGAGATCAACTTGTGTGTCTAGGGGTGCCCCCTGCCCCCGTATATAAAGGAGCTAGGGGGGTGTGGCCGGCCCTAGGAGGAGGCGCGCCGGAGGAGTCCTACTCCTACCGGGAGTAGGACTCCCCCCTTTCCCTAGTTGGATTAGGACTTGGGGGAAGGAGGAGAGGGAAGAAAGGAAAGGGGGGGGGGCGCCGCCCCCCCCCCCCTCCTTGTCCAATTCGGACTTGGGGGAGGGGCGCGTGGCAGCCCCTAGGCCTCCTCTCCTCTTCCTCCACTAGGCCCATTAAGGCCCATTAGGTTACCGGGGGGTTCCGGTAACCTCCCGGTACTCCGGTAAAATGCCAATTTCACCCGGAACACTTCCGATGTCCAAACATAGGCTTCCAATATATCAATCTTTATGTCTCGAACATTTCGAGACTCCTCGTCATGTCCGTGATCACATCCGGGACTCCGAACAAACTTTGGTACATCAAAATATATAAACTCATAATGAAATTGTCATCGTAACGTTAAGCGTGCGGACCCTACGGGTTCGAGAACAATGTAGACATGACCGAGACATGTCTCTGGTCAATAACCAATAGCGAAACCTGGATGCTCATATTGGCTCCCACATATTCTACGAAGATCTTTTATCGGTCATACCGCATAACAACATACTTTGTTCCCTTTGTCATCGGTATGTTACTTGCTCGAGATTCGATCGTCGGTATCTCAATACCTAGTTCAATCTCGTTACCGGCAAGTCTCTTTACTCGTTTCGTAATACATCATCTCGCAACTAACTCATTAGTTGCAATGCTTGCAAGGCTTATGTGATGTGCATTACCGAGAGGGCCCAGAGATACCTCTCCGACAATCGGAGTGACAAATCCTAATCTCGAAATACGCCAACCCAACATGTACCTTTGGAGACACCTGTAGAGCTCCTTTATAATCACCCAGTTACGTTGTGACGTTTGGTAGCACACAAAGTGTTCCTCCGGCAAACGGGAGTTGCATAATCTCATAGTCATAGGAACATGTATAAGTCATGAAGAAAGCAATAGCAACATACTAAACGATCGGGTGCTAAGCTAATGGAATGGGTCATGTCAATCACATCATTCTCCTAATGATGTGATCCCGTTAATCAAATGACAACACATGTCTATGGTTAGGAAACATAACCATCTTTGATTAACGAGCTAGTCAAGTAGAGGCACACTAGTGACGTTTTAGTTTGTCTATGTATTCACACAAGTATTATGTTTCCGGATAATACAATTCTAGCATGAATAATAAACATTTATCATGATATAAGGAAATAAAATAATAACTTTATTATTGCCTCTAGGGCATATTTCCTTCAGTCTCCCACTTGCACGAGAGTCAATAATCTAGATTACACAGTAATGATTCTAACACCCATGGAGCTTTGGTGCTGATCATGTTTTGCTCGTGGAAGAGGCTTAGTCAACGGGTCTGCAACATTCAGATCCGTATGTATCTTGCAAATCTCTCTGTCTCCCACCCGGACTAGATCCCGGATGGAATTGAAGCTTCTCTTGATGTGCTTGGTTCTCTTGTGAAATCTGGATTCCATTGCCAAGGCAATTGCACCAGTATTGTCACAAAAGATTTTCATTGGACCCGATGCACTGGGTATGACACCTAGATCGGATATGGACTCCTTCATCCAGACTCCTTCGTTTGCTGCTTCCGAAGCAGCTATGTACTCCGCTTCACATGTAGATCCCGCCACAATGCTTTGTTTAGAACTACACCAACTGACAGCTCCACCGTTTAATGTAAACACGTATCCGGTTTGCGATTTAGAATCGTCCGGATCAGTGTCAAAGCTTGCATCAACGTAACCATTTATGATGAGCTCTTTGTCACCTCCATATACGAGAAACATATCCTTAGTCCTTTTCAGGTATTTCAGGATGTTTTTGACCGCTGTCCAGTGATCCACTCCTGGATTACTTTGGTACCTCCCTGCTAGACTTATAGCAAGACACACATCAGGTCTGGTACACAGCATTGCATACATGATAGAGCCTATGGCTGAAGCATAGGGAACATCTTTCATTTTCTCTCTATCTTCTGCATTGGTCGGGCATTGAGTCTTACTCAGTTTCACACCTTGTAACACAGGCAAGAATCCTTTCTATGCTTGATCCATTTTGAACTTCTTCAAAATTTTGTCAAGGTATGTGCTTTGTGGAAGTCCAATTAAGCGTCTTGATCTATCTCTATAGATCTTAATGCCCAATATGTAAGCAGCTTCACCGAGGTCTTTCATTGAAAAACTCTTATTCAAGTATCCCTTTATGCTATCCAGAAATTCTATATCATTTCTGATTAGTAATATGTCATCTACATATAATATCAGAAATGCTATAGAGCTCCCACTCACTTTCTTGTAAATACAGGCTTCTCCAAAAGTCTGTACAAAACCAAATGCTTTGATCACACTATCAAAGCGTTTATTCCAACTCCGAGAGGCTTGCACCAGTCCATAAATGGATCGCTGGAGCTTGCACACTTTGTTAGCTCCCTTTGGATCGACAAAACCTTCCGGCTGCATCATATACAACTCTTCTTCCAGAAATCCATTCAGGAATGCAGTTTTGACATCCATCTGCCAAATTTCATAATCATAAAATGCGGCAATTGCTAACATGATTCGGACAGACTTAAGCATCGCTACGGGTGAGAAGGTCTCATCGTAGTCAATCCCTTGAACTTGTCGAAAACCTTTTGCGACAAGTCGAGCTTTGTAGACAGTAACATTACCGTCAGCGTCAGTCTTCTTCTTGAAGATCCATTTATTTTCAATTGCTTGCCGATCATTGGGCAAGTCAACCAAAGTCCACACTTTGTTCTCATACATGGATCCCATCTCAGATTTCATGGCTTCAAGCCATTTTGCGGAATCTGGGCTCACCATCGCTTCTTCATAGTTCGTAGGTTCATCATGATCTAGTAGCATGACTTCCAGAACAGGATTACCGTACCACTCTGGTGCGGATCTTACTCTGGTTGATCTACGAGGTTCAGTAGTATCTTGTTCTGAAGTTTCATGATCATCATCATTAGCTTCCTCACTAATTGGTGTAGGTGTCACAGAAACTGGTTTCTGTGATGTACTACTTTCCAATAAGGGAGCAGGTACAGTTACCTCATCAAGTTCTACTTTCCTCCCACTCACTTCTTTCGAGAGAAACTCCTTCTCTAGAAAGTTTCCGAATTTAGCAACAAAAGTCTTGCCTTCGGATCTGTGATAGAAGGTGTATCCAATAGTTTCCTTTGGATATCCTATGAAGACACATTTCTCCGATTTGGGTTCGAGCTTATCAGGTTGAAGCTTTTTCACATAAGCATCGCAGCCCCAAACTTTCAGAAACGACAACTTTGGTTTCTTGCCAAACCACAGTTCATAAGGCGTCGTCTCAACGGATTTTGATGGTGCCCTATTTAACGTGAATGCGGCCGTCTCTAAAGCATAACCCCAAAACGATAGCGGTAAATCAGTAAGAGACATCATAGATCGCACCATATCTAGTAAAGTACGATTACGACGTTCGGACACACCATTACGCTGTGGTGTTCCGGGTGGCGTGAGTTGCGAAACTATTCCGCATTGTTTCAAATGTACACCAAACTCGTAACTCAAATATTCTCCTCCACGATCAGATCGTAGGAATTTTATTTTCTTGTTACGATGATTTTCAACTTCACTCTGAAATTCTTTGAACTTTTCAAATGTTTCAGACTTATGTTTCATTAAGTAGATATACCCATATCTGCTTAAGTCATCTGTGAAGGTGAGAAAATAACGATATCCGCCACGAGCCTCAACATTCATCGGACCACATACATCTGTATGTATGATTTCCAACAAATCTGTTGCTCTCTCCATAGTACCGGAGAACGGTGTTTTTGTCATCTTGCCCATAAGGCACGGTTCGCAAGTACCAAGTGATTCATAATCAAGTGGTTCCAAAAGTCCATCAGTATGGAGTTTCTTCATGCGCTTTACACCGATATGACCTAAACGGCAGTGCCACAAATAAGTTGCACTATCATTATCAACTCTGCATCTTTTGGCTTCAACATTATGAATATGTGTGTCACTACTATCGAGATTTAATAAGAATAGACCACTCTTCAAGGGTGCATGACCATAAAAGATATTACTCATATAAATAGAACAACCATTATTCTCTGATTTAAATGAATAACCGTCTCGCATCAAACAAGATCCAGATATAATGTTCATGCTCAACGCTGGCACCAAATAACAATTATTTAGGTCTAATACTAATCCCGAAGGTAGATGTAGAGGTAGCGTGCCGACCGCGATCACATCGACTTTGGAACCATTTCCCACGCGCATCGTCACCTCGTCCTTAGCCAATCTTCGCTTAATCCGTAGTCCCTGTTTCGAGTTGCAAATATTAGCAACAGAACCAGTATCAAATACCCAGGTGCTACTGCGAGCATTAGTAAGGTACACATCAATAACATGTATATCGTATATACCTTTGTTCACCTTGCCATCCTTCTTATCCGCCAAATACTTGGGGCAGTTCCGCTTCCAGTGACCAGTCTGCTTGCAGTAGAAGCACTCAGTTTCAGGCTTAGGTCCAGATTTGGGTTTCTTCTCCTGAGTAGCAACTTGTTTGCTGTTCTTTTTGAAGTTCCCCTTCTTCTTCCCTTTGCCCTTTTTCTTGAAACTAGTGGTCTTGTTGACCATCAACACTTGATGCTCCTTCTTGATTTCTACCTCCGCAGCTTTCAGCATTGCGAAGAGCTCGGGAATAGTCTTATTCATCCCTTGCATATTATAGTTCATCACGAAGCTCTTGTAGCTAGGTGGAAGTGATTGGAGAATTCTGTCAATGACGCAATCATCTGGAAGATTAACTCCCAATTGAATCAAGTGATTATTATACCCAGACATTTTGAGTATATGCTCACTGACAGAACTGTTCTCCTCCATCTTGCAGCTATAGAACTTATTGGAGACTTCATATCTCTCAATCCGGGCATTTGCTTGAAATATTAACTTCAACTCCTGGAACATCTCATATGCTCCATGACGTTCAAAACGTCGTTGAAGTCCCGATTCTAAGCCGTAAAGCATGGCACACTGAACTATCGAGTAGTCATCAGCTTTGCTCTGCCAGACGTTCATAACATCTGGTGTTGCTCCAGCAGCAGGCCTGGCACCCAGCGGTGCTTCCAGGACGTAATTCTTCTGTGCAGCAATGAGGATAATCCTCAAGTTACGGACCCAGTCCGTGTAATTGCTACCATCATCTTTCAACTTTGCTTTCTCAAGGAACGCATTAAAATTCAACGGAACAACAGCACGGGCCATCTATCTACAATCAAACATAAACAAGCAAGATACTATCAGGTACTAAGTTCATGATAAATTTAAGTTCAATTAATCATATTACTAAAGAACTCCCACTTAGATAGACATCCCTCTAATCCTCTAAGTGATCACGTGATCCAAATCAACTAAACCATGTCCGATCATCACGTGAGATGGAGTAGTTTCATTGGTGAACATCACTATGTTGATCATATCTACTATATGATTCACGCTCGACCTTTCGGTCTCTGTGTTCCGAGGCCATATCTGTATATGCTTGGCTCGTCAAGTATAACCTGAGTATTCCGCGTGTGCAACTGTTTTGCACCCGTTGTATTTGAACGTAGAGCCTATCACACCCGATCATCACGTGGTGTCTCAGCACGAAGAACTTTCGCAACGGTGCATACTCAGGGAGAACACTTCTTGATAATTAGTGAGAGATCATCTTAAAATGCTACCGTCAATCAAAGCAAGATAAGATGCATAAAAGATAAACATCACATGCAATCAATATAAGTGATATGATATGGCCATCATCATCTTGTGCTTGTGATCTCCATCTTCGAAGCACCGTCATGATCACCATCGTCACCGGCGCGACACCTTGATCATCATCGTAGCATCGTTGTCGTCTCGCCAATCTTATGCTTCCACGACTATCGCTACCGCTTAGTGATAAAGTAAAGCATTACAGCGCAATTGCATTGCATACAATAAAGCGACAACCATATGGCTCCTGCCAGTTGCCGATAACTTGGTTACAAAACATGATCATCTCATACAATAAAATTTAGCATCATGTCTTGACCATATCACATCACAACATACCCTGCAAAAACAAGTTAGACGTCATCTACTTTGTTGTTGCAAGTTTTTCGTGGCTGCTACGGGCTTAAGCAAGAACCAATCTTACCTACGCATCAAAACCACAACGATAGTTTGTCAAGTTTGTGTTGTTTTAACCTTCGCAAGGACCGGGAGTAGCCATACTCGGTTCAACTCAAGTTGGAGAAACTGACACCCGCCAGCCACCTATGTGCAAAGCACGTCGGTATAACCATTCTCGCGTAAGCGTACGCGTAATGTCGGTCCAGGCCGCTTCATCCAACAATACCGCCGAACCAAAGTATGACATGCTGGTAAGCAGTATGACTTATATCACCCACAACTCGCTTGTGTTCTACTCGTGCATATAACATCAACACATAAAACCAGGCTCGAATGCCACTGTTGGGGAATGTAGTAATTTCAAAAAAATTCCTACGCACACGCAAGATCATGGTGATGCATAGCAACGAGAGGGGAGAGTGTAATCTATGTACCCTCGTAGACCGACAGCGGAAGCGTTATGATAACGCGGTTGATGTAGTCGTACGTCTTCACGGCCCGATCGATCAAGCACCGAAACTACGGCACCTCTGAGTTCTAGCACACGTTCAGCTCGATGACGATCCCCGGACTCCGATCCAGCAAAGTGTCAGGGAAGAGTTCTGTCAGCACGACGGCGTGGTGACGATCTTGATGTTCTACTATCGCAGGGCTTCGCCTAAGCACCACTACAATATTATCGAGGACTATGGTGCAAGGGGGCACCGCACACGGCTAAGAGAACGATCTTGGAGATCAACTTGTGTGTCTAGGGGTGCCCCCTGCCCCCATATATAAAGGAGCAAGGGGGGTGCGGCCGGCCCTAGGAGGAGGCGCGCCGGAAGAGTCCTACTCCTACCGGGAGTAGGACTCCCCCCTTTCCCTAGTTGGATTAGGACTTAGGGGAAGGAGGAGAGGGAAGAAAGGAAAGGGGGGGCGCCGCCCCCCTCCTTGTCCAATTCGGACTTGGGGGTAGGGGCACGCGGCATCCCCTAGGCCTCCTCTCCTCTTCCTTCACTAGGCCCATTAAGGCCCATTAGGTTACCGGGGGGTTCCAGTAACCTCCCGGTACTTCGGTAAAATGCCGATTTCACCCGGAACACTTCCGATGTCCAAACATAGGCTTCCAATATATCAATCTTTATGTCTCGAACATTTCGGGACTCCTCGTCATGTCCGTGATCACATTCGGGACTCCAAAAAAACTTCGGTACATCAAAATATATAAACTCATAATGAAACTGTCATCGTAACGTTAAGCGTGCGGACCCTACGGGTTCGAGAACAATGTAGACATGACCGAGACATGTCTCCGGTCAATAACCAATAGCGGAACCTGGATGCTCATGTTGGCTCCCACATATTCTACGAAGATCTTTTATTGGTCAGACCGCATAACAACATACTTTGTTCCCTTTGTCATCGGTATGTTACTTGCTCGAGATTCGATCATCGATATCTCAATACCTAGTTCAATCTCGTTACCGGCAAGTCTATTTACTCGTTTCGTAATACATCATCTCGCAACTAACTCATTAGTTGCAATGCTTGCAAGGCTTATGTGATGTGCATTACCGAGAGGGCCCAGAGATACCTCTCCGACAATCGGAGTGACAAATCCTAATCTCGAAATACGCCAACCCAACATGTACCTTTGGAGACACCTGTAGAGCTCCTTTATAATCACCTAGTTATGTTGTGATGTTTGGTAGCACACAAAGTGTTCCTCCGGCAAACGGGAGTTGCATAATCTCATAGTCATAGGAACATGTATAAGTCATGAAGAAAGCAATAGCAACATACTAAACGATCGGGTGCTAAGCTAATGGAATGGGTCATGTCAATCACATCATTCTCCTAATGATGTGATCCCGTGAATCAAATGACAACACATGTCTATGGTTAGGAAACATAACCATCTTTGATTAACGAGCTAGTCAAGTAGAGGCACACTAGTGACATTTTAGTTTGTCTATGTATTCACACAAGTATTATGTTTCCGGGTAATACAATTCTAGCATGAATAATAAACATTTATCATGATATAAGGAAATAAAATAATAACTTTATTATTGCCTCTAGGGCATATTTCCTTCACTGCCCATATCATCAATATTAATCAAGCAGGACGTAGGGTTTTACCTCCATCAAGAGGGCCTGAACCTGGGTAAAACATCATGTCCCCTGCCTCCTGTTACCATCCGGCCTAGACGCACAGTTCGGGACCCCCTACCCGAGATCCGCCGGTTTTGACACTGACATTGGTGCTTTCATTGTGAGTTCCTCTATGTCGTCACTTTTAGGCCCGATGGCTTCTCCGATCATCAACAGCGATGCGATCCAGGGTGAGACTTTTCTCCCCGGGCAGATCTTCGTATTCGGCGGCTTTGCACTGCGGGCCAATTCGCTTGGTCATCTGGAGCAGATCGAAAGCTACGCCCCTGGCCATCAGGTCAGATTTGGAAGTTTGAACTACACGACCGACATCCACGGAGACTTGATCTTTGACGGATTCGAGCCATAGCCGAGCGCGCTGCACTGTCACGATGGGCATGATTTAGCTCTGCCACCGAACAGTGCCCTGGAGGCCGCACCTGTGTCCGCTCTGACCCCTAGCTCGGAGCCGATTACACCAACCGAGGATGGATGGTTAGACACCGCCTCGGGGGCTGCAATCTCTACGGCGATCAAGCCGAACAACAGCCCTATTCTCTGTGAAGCCCGTGACTCCAAGGAGCCGGACTCCTCTCCGGAATCCGAGCCCTCTGCGCCCCGACCGATCGAACCCGATTGGGTGCCGATCATGGAGTTCACCGATGCAGACATCTTCGGCACTTGCCCTTCGGCGATATTCTGACTTCACTAAAGTCTCTCTCTTTGTCAGGAGAGCCCTGGCCAGACTATGGTCGGCAAGGTTGGGATGCGGATGATGAAGAAATTCAAAGCCCACCCACCACCCACTTCGTAGCCACTGTCGATGATTTAACCGACATGCTCGACTTCGACTCCGAAGACATCAACGGTATGGACGCCGATGCAGGAGACGATCAAGAACCAGCGCCTATAGGGCAATGGAAAGCCACCTCGTCGTATGATATATACATGGTGGTGATGGGGAACGTAGCAGAATTTTAAAATTTTCTACGCATCACCAAGATCAATCTATGGAGTCATCTAGCAACGAGGGAGAGAGGAGTGCATCTACATACCCATGTAGATCGCGCGTGGAAGCGTTCAAGAGAACGGGGTTGATGGAGTCGTACTCGACGTGATCCAAATCACCGATGACCAAGTGCCGAACGGACGGCACCTCCGCGTTCAACACATGTACGGTTGGGAAGACGTCTCCTCCAACTTGATCCAGCAAGGGGAAAGGAGAGGTTGATGAAGATCCAGCAACACGACGGTGTGGTGATGGAAGCAACGGTGATCTCGGCAGGGCTTCGCCAAGCGCAGGGAGACGGAGGAGTGTCACGGGAGGGAGAGGGAGAGGCCAGGGGCTTGGGTGCGGCTGCCCTCCCTCCCCCCACTATATATAGGGTGCCTAGGGGGGGCGCCGGCCCTAGGAGATCCAATCTCCTTGGGGGGCGGCGGCCAAGGGGGTGCCTTGCCCCCCAAGGCAAGGGTGGCACCCCCCACCCCTAGGGTTTCCAACCCTAGGCGCAGGGGGAGGCCCAAGGGGGCGCACCAGCCCACTAGGGGCTGGTTCCCCTCCCACTTCAGCCCATGGGGCCCTCCGGGATAGGTGGCCCCACCCGGTGGACCCCCGGGACCCTTCCGGTGGTCCCGGTACAATACCGATTACCCCCGAAACTTTCCCGATGGCCGAAACTTGACTTCCTATATATAAATCTTCACCTCCGGACCATTCCGGAACTCCTCGTGACGTCCGGGATCTCATCCGGGACTCCGAACAACTTTCCGGTTACCGTATGCTAATATCTCTACAACCCTAGCATCACCGAACCTTAAGTGTGTAGACCCTACGGGTTCGGGAGACATGCAGACATGACCGAGACGCTTCTCCGGTCAATAACCAACAGCGGGATCTGGATACCCATGTTGGCTCCCACATGCTCCACGATGATCTCATCGGATGAACCACGATGTCGAGGATTCAATCAATCCGTATACAATTCCCTTTGTCAATCGGTACGTTACTTGCCCGAGACTCGATCGTCGGTATCCCAATACCTAGTTCAATCTCGTTACCGGCAAGTCACTTTACTCGTGCCGTAATGCATGATCCCGTGATCAACCACTTGGTCACATTGAGCTCATTATGATGATGCATTACCGAGTGGGCCCAGAGATACCTCTCCGTCATACGGAGTGACAAATCCCAGTCTCGATTCGTGCCAACCCAACAGACACTTTCGGAGATACCTGTAATGTACCTTTATAGTCACCCAGTTACGTTGTGACGTTTGGCACACCCAAGGCACTCCTACGGTATCCGGGAGTTGCACAATCTCATGGTCTAAGGAAATGATACTTGACATTCGGAAAAGCTACAGCAAACGAACTACACGATCTTTGAGCTATGCTTAGGATTGGGTCTTGTCCATCACATCATTCTCCTAATGATGTGATCCCGTTATCAATGACATCCAATGTCCATAGTCAGGAAACCATGACTATCTTTTGATCAACGAGCTAGTCAACTAGAGGCTCACTAGGGACGTGTTGTGGTCTATGTATTCACACATGTATTACGATTTCCGGATAACACAATTATAGCATGAACAATAGACAATTATCATGAACAAAGAAATATAATAATAACCATTTTATTATTGCCTCTAGGGCATATTTCCAACAGTCTCCCACTTGCACTAGAGTCAATATTCTAGTTACATTGTGATGAATCGAACACCCATGCAGTTCTGGTGTTGATCATGTTTTGCTCTAGGGAGAGGTTTAGTCAACGGATCTGCCACATTCAGGTCCGTATGTACTTTACAAATCTCTATGTCTCCATTTTGAACACTTTCACGAATGGAGTTGAAGCGACGCTTGATATGCCTGGTCTTCCTGTGAAACCTGGGCTCCTTGGCAAGGGCAATAGCTCCAGTGTTGTCACAGAAGAGAGTCATCGGGCCCGACGCATTGGGTATGACTCCTAGGTCGGTAATGAACTCCTTCACCCAGACTGCTTCTTGTGCTGCCTCCGAGGCTGCCATGTACTCCGCTTCACATGTAGATCCCGCCACAACGCTTTGCTTGCAACTGCACCAGCTTACTGCCCCACCATTCAAAATATACACGTATCCGGTTTGTGACTTAGAGTCATCCAGATCTGTGTCGAAGCTAGCATCGACGTAACCCTTTACGACGAGCTCTTCGTCACCTCCATACACGAGAAACATGTCCTTAGTCCTTTTCAGGTACTTCAGGATATTCTTGACCGCTGTCCAGTGTTCCATGCCGGGATTACTTTGGTACCTTCCTACCAAACTTACGGCAAGGTTTACATCAGGTCTGGTACACAGCATAGCATACATGATAGACCCTATGGCCGAGGCATAGGGGACGACACTCATCTTTTCTCTATCTTCTGCCGTGGTCGGGCATTGAGCCGTGCTCAATCTCGTACCTTGCAATACAGGCAAGAACCCCTTCTTTGACTGATCCATTTTGAACTTCTTCAATATCTTGTCAAGGTACGTACTCTGTGAAAGACCAATGAGGCGTCTCGATCTATCTCTATAGATCTTGATGCCTAATATATAAGCAGCTTCTCCAAGGTCCTTCATTGAAAAACACTTGTTCAAGTAGGCCTTTATGCTTTCCAAGAATTCTATATCATTTCCCATCAACAGTATGTCATCCACATACAATATGAGAAATGCTACAGAGCTCCCACTCACTTTCTTGTAAATGCAGGCTTCTCCATAAGTCTGCGTAAACCCAAACGCTTTGATCATCTCATCAAAACGAATGTTCCAACTCCGAGATGCTTGCACCAGCCCATAAATCGAGCGTTGGAGCTTGCACACCTTGTCAGCATTCTTAGGATCGACAAAACCTTCCGGCTGCATCATATACAATTCTTCCTTAAGGAAACCATTAAGGAATGCCGTTTTGACGTCCATTTGCCATATCTCATAATCATAGAATGCGGCAATTGCTAACATGATTCGGACGGACTTCAGCTTCGCTACGGGTGAGAAAGTCTCATCGTAGTCAACCCCTTGAACTTGTCGATAACCCTTAGCGACAAGCCGAGCTTTATAGATGGTCACATTACCATCCGCGTCTGTCTTCTTCTTAAAGATCCATTTATTTTCTATGGCTCGCCGATCAACGGGCAAGTCAGTCAAAGTCCATACTTCGTTTTCATACATGGATCCTATCTCGGATTTCATGGCTTCCAGCCATTTGTCGGAATCCGGGCCCGCCATCGCTTCTTCATAGTTCGAAGGTTCACCGTTGTCTAACAACATGATTTCCAAGACAGGGTTGCCGTACCACTCTGGTGCGGAACGTGTCCTCGTGGACCTACGAAGTTCAGTAGTAACTTGATCTGAAGTTTCATGATCATCATCATTAACTTCCTCTCTAGTCGGTGCAGGCACCTCAGGAACATTTTCTTGAGCTGCGCCACTTACCGGTTCAAGAGGTAATACTTCATCAAGTTCTACTTTCCTCCCACTTATTTCTTTCGAGAGAAACTCTTTCTCTAGAAAGGACCCATTCTTGGCAACAAAGATCTTGCCTTCGGATCTGAGGTAGAAGGTATACCCAACAGTTTCTTTAGGGTATCCTATGAAGACGCATTTTTCCGACTTGGGTTCGAGCTTTTCAGGTTGAAGTTTCTTGACATAAGCATCGCATCCCCAAACTTTTAGAAACGACAGCTTAGGTTTCTTCCCAAACCATAATTCATACGGTGTCGTCTCAACGGATTTCGACGGAGCCCTATTTAAAGTGAATGCGGCAGTCTCTAAAGCATAGCCCCAAAATGACAGCGGTAAATCGGTAAGAGACATCATAGATCGCACCATATCCAATAGAGTGCGATTACGACGTTCGGACACACCATTACGCTGAGGTGTTCCAGGCGGCGTGAGTTGTGAAACTATTCCACATTTTCTTAAGTGTGTGCCAAATTCGTGACTCAAGTATTCTCCCCCACGATCTGATCGCAAGAACTTGATTTTCTTGTCACGTTGATTCTCAACCTCACTCTGAAATTCCTTGAACTTTTCAAAGGTCTCAGACTTGTGTTTCATTAAGTAGACATACCCATATCTACTCAAGTCATCAGTGAGGGTGAGAACATAACGATAGCCACCGCGAGCCTCAACACTCATTGGACCGCACACATCAGTATGTATGATTTCCAATAAGTTGGTTGCTCGCTCCATTGTTCCTGAGAACGGAGTCTTGGTCATTTTACCCATGAGGCATGGTTCGCACGTGTCAAATGATTCGTAATCAAGAGACTCTAAAAGTCCATCTGCATGGAGCTTCTTCATGCGTTTGACACCTATGTGACCAAGGCGGCAGTGCCACAAGTATGTGGGACTATCATTATCAACCTTACATCTTTTGGTATTCACACTATGAATATGTGTAGCATTACGCTCGAGATTCATTAAGAATAAACCATTCACCATCGGAGCATGACCATAAAACATATCTCTCATATAAATAGAACAACCATTATTCTCGGATTTAAATGAGTAGCCATCTCGAATTAAACGAGATCCTGATACAATGTTCATGCTCAAAGCTGGCACTAAATAACAATTATTGAGGTTTAAAACTAATCCCGTAGGTAAATGTAGAGGCAGCGTGCCGACGGCGATCACATCGACCTTGGAACCATTCCCGACGCGCATCGTCACCTCGTCCTTCGCCAGTCTCCGCTTATTCCGCAGCTCCTGCTTTGAGTTACAAATGTGAGCAACCGCACCGGTATCAAATACCCAGGAGCTACTACGAGTACTGGTAAGGTACACATCAATTACATGTATATCACATATACCTTTAGTGTTGCCGGCCTTCTTGTCCGCTAAGTATTTGGGGCAGTTCCGCTTCCAGTGACCACTTCCCTTGCAATAAAAACACTCAGTCTCGGGCTTGGGTCCATTCTTTGGCTTCTTCCCGGCAGCTTGCTTACCGGGCGCGGCAACTCCCTTGCCGTCCTTCTTGAAGTTCTTCTTACCCTTGCCTTTCTTGAACTTAGTGGTTTTATTCACCATCAACACTTGATGTTCCTTTTTGATTTCCACCTCTGCTGATTTCAGCATTGAATACACCTCAGGAATGGTCTTTTCCATCCCCTGCATATTGAAGTTCATCACAAAGCTCTTGTAGCTCGGTGGAAGCGACTGAAGGATTCTGTCAATGACCGCGTCATCCGGGAGATTAACTCCCAGCTGAGTCAAGCGGTTATGCAACCCAGACATTCTGAGTATGTGCTCACTGACAGAACTATTTTCCTCCATCTTACAGCTGAAGAACTTGTCGGAGACTTCATATCTCTCGACCCGGGCATGAGCTTGAAAAACCATTTTCAGCTCTTCGAACATCTCATATGCTCCGTGTCTCTCAAAACGCTTTTGGAGCCCCGGTTCTAAGCTGTAAAGCATGCCGCACTGAACGAGGGAGTAATCATCAGCACGTGACTGCCAAGCGTTCATAACGTCTTGGTTCTGTGGGACAGGTGCGTCACCTAGCGGTGCTTCTAGGACATAATCTTTCTTGGCAGCTATGAGGATGATCCTCAGGTTCCGGACCCAGTCCGTATAGTTGCTGCCATCGTCTTTCAGCTTGGTTTTCTCTAGGAACGCGTTGAAGTTGAGGACAACGTGGGCCATTTGATCTACAAGACATATTGTAAAGATTTTAGACTAAGTTCATGATAATTAAGTTCATCTAATCAAATTATTCAATGAACTCCCACTCAGATAGACATCCCTCCAGTCATCTAAGTGAAACATGATCCGAGTTAACTAGGCCGTGTCCGATCATCACGTGTGACGGACTAGCCAACATCGGTGAACATCTTCATGTTGATCGTATCTTCTATACGACTCATGCTCGACCTTTCGGTCTTCCGTGTTCCGAGGCCATGTCTGTACATGCTAGGCTCGTCAAGTCAACCTAAGTGTATTGCGTGTGTAAATCTGGCTTACACCCGTTGTATTCGAACGTTAGAATCTATCACACCCGATCATCACGTGGTGCTTCGAAACAACGAACCTTCGCAATGGTGCACAGTTAGGGGGAACACTTTCTTGAAATTATTACGAGGGATCATCTTATTTAAGCTACCGTCGTTCTAAGCAAATAAGATGTAAAACATGATAAACATCACATGCAATCAAATAGTGACATGATATGGCCAATATCATTTGCTCCTTTTGATCTCCATCTTCGGGGCTCCATGATCATCGTTGTCACCGGCATGACACCATGATCTCCATCATCGTGTCTTCTTGAAGTTGTCTCGTCATCTATTACTTCTACTACTATGGCTAACGCTTTAGCAATAAAGTAAAGTAATTACATGACGTTTATGTTGACACGCAGGTCATAAATAAATAAAGACAACTCCTATGGCTCCTGCCGGTTGTCATACTCATCGACATGCAAGTCGTGATTCCTATTACAAGAACATGATCATCTCATACATCACATATATCATTCATCACATCCTTTGGCCATATCACATCACAAAACACTTGCTGCAAAAACAAGTTAGACGTCCTCTAATTGTTGTTGCAAGTTTTTACGTGGCTGCTATAGGTTTCTAGCAAGAACGTTTCTTACCTACGCCAAAACCACAACGTGAATTGCCAATTTCTATTTACCCTTCATAAGGACCCTGTTCATCGAATCCGATCCGACTAAAGTGGGAGAGACAGACACCCGCCAGCCACCTTATGCAACTAGTGCATGTCAGTCGGTGGAACCAGTCTCACGTAAGCGTACGTGTAAGGTCGGTCCGGGCCGCTTCATCCCACGATGCCGCCGAATCAAGATAAGACTAGTAACGGCAAGCAAATTGACAATATCGACGCCCACAACTGCTTTGTGTTCTACTCGTGCATAGTAACTACGCATAGACCTAGCTCTGATACCACTGTTGGGGAACGTAGCAGAATTTTAAAATTTTCTATGCATCACCAAGATCAATCTATGGAGTCATCTAGCAACGAGGGAGAGAGGAGTGCATCTACATACCCTTGTAGATCGCGCGCGGAAGCGTTCAAGAGAACGGGGTTGATGGAGTCGTACTCGACGTGATCCAAATCACCGATGACCAAGTGTCGAACGAACGGCACCTCCGTGTTCAACACACGTACGGTTGGGAAGACGTCTCCTCCAACTTGATCCAGCAAGGGGAAAGGAGAGGTTGATGAAGATCCAGCAGCACGACGGCGTCGTGGTGGAAGCAACGGTGATCTCGGCAGGGCTTCGCCAAGCGCAGGGAGACGGAGGAGTGTCACGGGAGGGAGAGGGAGAGGCCAGGGGCTTGGGTGCGGCTGCCCTCCCTTCCCCCACTATATATAGGGTGCCTAGGGGGGGCACCGGCCCTAGGAGATCCAATCTCCTAGGGGGCGGCGGCCAAGGGGGTGCCTTGCCCCCCAAGGCAAGGGTGGCGCCCCCCACCCCTAGGGTTTCCAACCCTTGGCGCAGGGGGAGGCCCAAGGGGGCGCACCAGCCCACTAGGGGCTGGTTCCCCTCCCACTTCAGCCCATGGGGCCCTCCGGGATAGGTGGCCCCACCCGGTGGACCCCCGGGACCCTTCCGGTGGTCCCGGTACAATACCGATTACCCCCGAAACTTTCCCGATGGCCGAAACTTGACTTCCTATATATAAATCTTCACCTCCGGACCATTCCGGAACTCCTCGTGATGTCCGGGATCTCATCCGGGACTCCGAACAACTTTCGGGTTACCGTATGCTAATATCTCTACAACCCTAGCGTCACCGAACCTTAAGTGTGTAGACCCTACGGGTTCGGGAGACATGCAGACATGACCGAGACGCCTCTCCGGTCAATAACCAACAGCGGGATCTGGATACCCATGTTGGATCCCACATGCTCCACGATGATCTCATCGGATGAACCACGATGTCGAGGATTCAATCAATCCGTATACAATTCCCTTTGTCAATCGGTACGTTACTTGCCCGAGACTCGATCGTCGGTATCCCAATACCTAGTTCAATCTCGTTACCGGCAAGTCACTTTACTCGTGCCGTAATGCATGATCCCGTGATCAACCACTTGGTCACATTGAGCTCATTATGATGATGCATTACCGAGTGGGCCCAGAGATACCTCTCCGTCATACGGAGTGACAAATCCCAGTCTCGATTCGTGCCAACCCAACAGACACTTTCGGAGATACCTGTAATGTACCTTTATAGTCACCTAGTTACGTTGTGACGTTTGGCACACCCAAGGCACTCCTGCGGTATCCGGGAGTTGCACAATATCATGGTCTAAGGAAATGATACTTGACATTCGGAAAAGCTACAGCAAACAAACTACACGATCTTTGAGCTATGCTTAGGATTGGGTCTTGTCCATCACATCATTCTCCTAATGATGTGATCCCGTTATCAATGACATCCAATGTCCATAGTCAGGAAACCATGACTATCTTTTGATCAACGAGCTAGTCAACTAGAGGCTCACTAGGGACGTGCTGTGGTCTATGTATTCACACATGTATTACGATTTCCGGATAACACAATTATAGCATGAACAATAGACAATTATCATGAACAAAGAAATATAATAATAACCATTTTATTATTGCCTCTAGGGCATATTTCCAACAGGTGGACACCCCAAAAGGAGGCAATGGCGATGGAACAGCGGAGGATGACCCCTCCAAGAAGCAGCCTAAGCGCCGGTGTCAGCGGCACCGCTCTAAATCCCGCCAAAACAAAAATGGTGATTCCGGCACGGGGGATAATAACACCCCGGACAATGCCGAAGACAACCACCTCCAGCAAGATTCAGCACAGGAGGATAGAGAAGCCAACCCTCATGAGGGAGCGGCAGACAGAGAGGTCGAGGACGATAATTATATGCCTCCCTCCGAAGACGAGGCAAGCCTCGATGATGACGAATTTGTCATGCCAGAGGATCCCGTCAAACAAGAGCGTTTCAAACGCAGGATTATGGCCACAGCGAGCAGCCTCAAGAAAAAACAGCAACAACTTAGAGCTGATCAAGATTTGCTAGCCGACAGATGGACTGAAGTCCTTGCGGCCGAAGAGTATGAACTCGAACGCCCCTCCAAGAGCTACCCAAAGCGTAGGTTGCTACCCCAATTAGAGGAGGAAGCACCTAAATCACCAGCGCATGATGCGGCCGACCGGCCACCCCGTGGCCGCGACAGAGAGGCCTCTCGGCCCTCCACTCAAGCCGCACCCCGGTGCCGCTCAAAAACTACCAAGGCATGGGAAAATGCGCCAGACCTGCGAGATATATTGGAGGATAAGGCAAGGCAAACAAGATCGATCTACAGATCACGTGGGCGCCCCATGGCACGAGACGGTACTTGTCACGCCGGATACAGTAAATTCGGCTGGGCTGAACACAGTAGACAAAGCTCGTTTGAGCTGCGTCGTGATATAGCCCAGTACAGAGGCACCGCACACCCACTATGCTTCACAGATGAAGTAATGGATCATCAAATCCCCAAGGGTTTCAAACATGTGAACATCGAATCATATGATGGCACAACAGATCCTGCGGTATGGATCGAGGACTATCTCCTTCATATCCACATGGCGCGCGGTGATGACTTACACGCCATCAAATACCTCCCACTCAAGCTTAAAGGACCAGGTCGGCATTGGCTTAACAGCTTGACAGCTGAATCAATTGGTTGTTGGGAGGACCTGGAAGCCGCTTCCTCGACAATTTCCAGGGCACTTATGTGCGACCACCAGACGCCGATGACCTAAGCCACATAATTCAGCAGCCAGAGGAATCGGCCAGACAATTCTGGACACGGTTCCTAACCAAGAAAAATCAAATCGTTGACTGTCCGGACGCAGAGGCCCTAGCAGCCTTCAAGCATAACATCCGCGACGAGTGGCTTGCACGGCACCTAGGACAGGAAAAGCCGAAATCTATGGCAGCCCTCACGACACTTATGACCCGCTTTTGCGCTGGAGAAGACAGCTGGCTAGCTCGCAGCAATAACATGACCAAGAGCCCTGGTAATTCGGATACCAAGGACAGCAGTGGCAGGTCACGTGGCAACAAGCAAAAGCGCCGCATTAACGGCGACAATGCTGAGGATACGGCAGTTAATGCCGGATTCAAAGGCTCTAAACCCGGTCAGCGGAAAAATCCACTCAAAAGAAACACTCCGGGCCCGTCCAGTTTGGACCAAATACTCGACCGCTCATGCCAGATACATGGCACCCCCGAAAAACCAGTCAATCACACCAACAAGGATTGTTGGGTGTTCAAGCAGGCAGGCAAGTTAAATGCCAAAAGCAGAGACAAGGGGCTGCATAGCGATGACGAGGAGGAGCCCCGGCCGCTGAACAACAGCGGACATAAAGGTTTTCCCCCACAAGTGCGGATGGTGAACATGATATACGCAACCCACGTCCCCAAGAGGGAGCGGAAGCGTGTGCTAAGGGACGTATACGCGATGGAGCCAGTCGCCCCAAAGTTCAACCCATGGTCTTCCTGCCCAATCACTTTTGATCGAAGGGACCATCCCACTAGCATCCGTCATGGCGGATTCGCCGCATTGGTTCTAGACCCAATTATTGACGGATTTCACCTCACTAGAGTCCTTATGGACGGCACTAGCAGCCTGAACCTGCTTTATCATGATACAGTGCGGAAAATGGGCATCGATCCCTCGAGGATTAAACCCATCAGAACGACCTTTAAAGGCGTCATACCAGGTGTAGAAGCCAACTGTACAGGCTCAGTTACACTTGAAGTGGTCTTCGGATCTCCGGATAATTTCTGAAGCGAGGAGTTAATCTTCGACATAGTCCCATTCCGCAGTGGCTATCACGCACTGCTCGGGTGAACCACATTTGCCAAGTTCAATGCGGTGCTACACTACGCATACCTCAAGCTCAAGATGCCAGGCCCTCGAGGTGTCATCACGGTCAGTGGAAACACCGAACTCTCTCTTTGAACGAAGGAGCATACGGCGGCTATCGCAGCGGAAGTACAAAGCAGCCTCTCAAGGCAATTCTCCAGTCCGGCCATTAAACGTCCGGACACCGTCAAGCGTGCCCGGAGTAACCTACAACAAGACCACCTGGCACATTCCGAGCAAGCGTAGCAATGCGGCCCCAACCCCAGCCCTCGCGAACTTGCGAAACCAGTGTTGCGCATACATAAGTATGCTCTAGAAATACCATGAGCACAGGGGGAGGGGCACCATCACGGCACGCCCGAAACTCGGCTTAAACCGCACTAGGGGCTGCCGATTTCTTAATTTTCTCTTATTTTCAGGACTCCATTCTTCGGAAGGCTTGTCCGGCAGTACAATTGCCGCACAAACGGAACAACCAGGGAAGCAGAAAGCTACGCCGCACTACGGAACTCTAAGGTGGTCTCTATAACGAGCAGTATACCTGTTTCGCATAACATTCCACAGCTCGCCTCTGGAAAGGACATATTTGATAGTCCCATCTTTTGCTTATCGCACTATTTGTATCGTTCTGCTTTGATCGCAGCTTTTTTAAATAAACAATGCATAGCTTCCGTCTATTATTGCATTACCTCTTTTTTACAAATATATGTTCATTAATGACATGTTGCACCCGTACACTTTGGTACGGCCAATACGCCAGGGGCTTAAGTACCCCACAATACGGCGTGAGAAGTCCGAACACTTTCACAAGTGCGGCACCCCGAACTTATAGCATTGTATGCATCGGCTCCGAATCATGTCTTGGGTCAAATGTTGGGTTTGCCCGGCTCCTATGTTTTGGTACCTTACGTTCCGTTATATCGGCTAAGGTAGCACTAGGAGAACTACTGCGATTGTGCCCCAGTTGAGCTAGGCTAAGCACCTCAGTAGAGAAAGCTAAAACTGACCGTCATGATGAGGCGAGAGCTAGTCGTTGTTCGAGAGGTTTTCGAGTCCCTAAAGACTTATGCCGCTTAGAGCGAGGAGTCGGCTTTGTCCGGCCTAGGCGTGGATAGCGCCCCGAACTCGGTCTTCCAAACACTAGGGGCTTCGCCGAAATTTAAAATTATAGAATTCTATGGCTAAGTGAGAGTGTTCAAGCATTATAGTCCGATTGCCTTGTTCGTTGTGTTGAGCGCCTCCCTCGAAGGACCCAAGAACAGGAAAAAGAGCGCTCATGTTTATCCCGAACACCCCGGCACTCGTGCCATGGGGGCAGAAGCCGACGACTCGCCATCTCTCAAATTTGATAAACGGCCGCACAGAAGGTAATATTTTAAATTCAAAAGCGTTGCTTAGCGCATATGAACAAAGTTTTCAGCGTACAGGATCACAAATGCGAGTTTACTCAAAAATAAAATCTTTGGGGCATTCATCCGCTATAAGGCGGGCACCCTTCAGGACGCCCTCATAATACGCTTCCGGGACGCGATGCTCCTTGCCCGGCGGCGGCCCGTCCTTCACCAGCTTCTCCGCATCCATCTTGCCCCAGTGCACTTTAGCACGGGCAAGCGCCCTACGGGCACCTTCGATGCAGACGGAGCGCTTGATTAATTCAAGCCGTGGACAGGCATCCACCAGCCGCCTCACCAGCCCGAAGTAGCTCCCAGGCAAAGCCCCTCTGGCCTGTTCGGCAACCTTGTGGAGCTCGACCATTTGCTTCAGCTGGTCGCTTAAAGGCACCAGGTGTCCGGCCTCAGCATACTGAGACCAGAACACCTTCTCCATCGAGCTCCCCTCTTCGGATTGGTAGTAGGTGGCGGCATCCGACGCACTGCGGGGCAAATCTGCGAACGCTCCTGGAGAGCTCCGGACTCGGGTAAGTAATAAGTAATTCACTTTCACGTGCTTTCTTTGCATAATGAATGCCTTACCCGCCTCTATCTTCTTCATCACGTTAATTTCTTTGAGGGCTTTCTGGGCTACGGCCTTTGCAGACTTCGCGCTTTTGAGGGCTGCCGCAAGCTCGGACGCTTGCGTCTTTGAGTCAAGCTCCAAACTCTCATGTTTTTTCACGAGAACCCGGAGCTCTTTCTGCACCTCCTCCACCCGCGCCTCCTGCTTCTCTCTCTTCGTGCACTCCACGGCCGCCCTGTTTTCGGCCTCGGACAGCGCTTGCTTAAGGGTTGCCACCTCGGTCATGGCCCCTATAATAGCACGTTGATCCTGTCATTTTTTGCAACCACATCTTCTTTATATAATTGCGCAAGGTATTACTTACCTTCCTTCTCCTCGAGTTGCCTCTTGGCATGGCCGAGCTCGTTCTCGGACCGCGCGAGGTTTTACTTCAGCGTATCCACCTCCACAGTCAGTGCGGCAGAGGCCAGCAGCGAAGCCAGCATACACATATTGACTTGATTATGTTAGACTCCTGCGAATGTTACTAGATCCTCTATTCGGCTTTTCTTTCCGAACAGAGCATCAGGGGCTACTGTCTATGCGGTAATATTTTTACATATTCTTTACCTACCTCAAAGCCTGTTAGAACGCTGGCACAGGCTTCAGTCAGTCTGCTCTTGGCGGACTGAACCTTCTGGATCATCGCACTCATAATAGTGCGGTGCTCCTCGTCGATGGAGGCACCGTTAAGCGTCTCCAGCAAATTGTCCGGTGCCTCCGGTTGGACAGAGGTCACCGGCTCGGTAGGCTCGCTCCTCTTGGAAGGAGGCCGCCTACTGGAGTCCGGAACCATTGAAGGTTCCGGCGCGGTGTCCAGCTCAAGGCCGGACTCGGAGCCCTTGGGGGTTTTATCCCCTTTGCGCCTGGAGTCCGGGAGGTCGCCTTGCGGCGCCTCCAGGACCACCTTCTCCTGGCTTGGAACCTGTTGGGATAGCACCTTGGTGTCGTCCGTAGGATGGGGGGAGGTAGCCGTCGGAAGCGAATTCACATCCGACGAATCCAGGGAACCGCTCGACGACACGTCGAGCCGGTCTTTGGGTGGACTACATAAACATGTTCGACACAGGGAAAAGTTGTGCAATGCGGGAATACTATGAATCACTCTGGTATCTGGATACTTACAATCTCGCTAGGGGCTTGGCCCTGTGCGGCCACTCCTCTTCGCCGTTGTCGATGTTGGTGGAGCCGTCCGGAGGAAGGGTTTTCCCCTTCTTGGACCCTTCGGCCTCCCCAGTTGGGGTGGCCTTCCTTTTCTTCTCTCCTCCCGCTGGAGGGGGGGAGGTCTCTTCTTCCTCCTCCTCGTCTTCACGGGAGGAGTGCGTCTTGGAGTCATTGGATGATGAATCCGACACCCCCAGGCGCCGGGCACTCTTCCGAGTCCCCGTGGCCTTCTTCTCCGGCACCACATAGGGTGCCGGAACCAGCAGCTTCGCCAAGCGAGCGTCCGCTGGGCCTTCGGGCAAAGGAGCCGGACAGTTGATCTGTCCGGACGTCTCCTGCCAATCCTGTCAAAGGTAAGGGAGCTTAAGATCCCGCATGGAGTCAAACTATGAAAAACTAATACCTTGTAAAAGGTAAAGACAGCTTACCGCACGAGCGCGACGTTGCGTGCTGAATCCGCGATCCTCAGTAGCGGATGCGGGGGCCTCGACGCCCTTGAAAAGCACCTTCCAGGCATCTTCGTACGTTGTGTCGAAGAGCCTGCTTAGGGTTCGGTGCTGCGCCGGGTCGAACTCCCACAGGTTGAAAGCCCGTTGTTGACACGGGAGGATCCGGCGGATGAGCATAACCTGGACTACGCTGACAAGTTTGAGCTTCTTGTCCACCAGGGTTTGGACGCATGTTTGGAGTCCGGTCAGCTCTCCTTCTTTACCCCACGACAGGCCCGTCTCTTTCTAGGAGGTGAGCCGCGTAGGGGGTCCGGATCGGAACTCGGGGGCTGCGACCCATTCAGGGTCGCGCGGCTCGGTGATGTCAAACCACCCCGATTGCCACCCCTTTAGGGACTCCACGAAGGAGCCCTCGGGCCATAGGATGTTGGGCATCTTGCCCACCATGGCGCCTCCGCACTCCGCCTGAGTGCCACGCACCACCTTCGGCTTGACATTAAAAGTCTTGAGCCATAGGACGAAATGGGGGCGGATGCAGAAGAAAGCCTCGCACATGACGATAAACGCCGAGATATTAAGGACAAAGTTCGGGGTCAGATCGTGGAAATCCAGGCCATAGTAGAACATGAGCCCCCGGATAAATGGGTGGAGAGGGAAGCCCAGTCCGCGGAGGAAATGGGGGAGGAACACCACCCTCTCATGGGGCCTAGGGGTGGGGATGAGCTGCCCCTCTTCGGGAAGCCGGTGCGCAATGTCGTTAGACAAGTATCCGGCCTTCCTCAGCTTTTTGATGTGTCCCTCCGTGACGGAGGAGACCATCAACTTGCCTCCCGCTCCGGACATGGCTGGAGAAGGTTGAGGTGGGGTGTGCGGACTTGGGCACTGGAGCTCGAGTGCGCGGAAATGGATAGGCAAAGGAGGAAGAAGGCGTGGATGAAAAGGTGGATCCTTATCCCCTTATATGGGCGGACGCGACTATGCGCCCCCACCATCCTAGTAAAACTCGCTTATCTCCCAAGCGTCGTAGTCAATGGCGCGGTTGGGTTACCCACACCCGTATTGATGAGAATCCCGGAATAAGGGGACACGATCTCTGCTTTAACAAGACGTGCCAAGGAAACCGCCTCGCTAAACGCGCCGAGGTGGGAGAGTAAAACGATTCGAATAAAGACTTGGCCGCGGTGTGATGTCATGCTACGGAATATGTCAGCAGATTAGATTTGTGTAAATATTATTCTCTCTATGGCAATATGTGGAAACTTATTTTGCAGAGCCGGACACTATCTTTGTGTTCAAAATCTTCTATGAAGTACTTGGAGGAGGAACCCGCCTTGCAATGCCAAAGACAATCTGCGCGCCGGACTCATCGTCATTGAAGCCTGGTTTAGGGGCTACTGAGGGAGTCCTGAATTAGGGGGTGTCCGGATGGCCAGACTATACCTTCGGCCGGACTCCTGGACTATGAAGATACAAGATTGAAGACTTCGTCCCGTGTCCGGAAGGGACTTTCCTTGGCGTGGAAGGCAAGCTTGGCGATATGGATATGTAGATCTCCTACCATTGTAACCGACTCTGTGTAACCCTAGCCCTCTCCGGTGTCTATATAAATTGGAGAGTTTTAGTCCGTAGGACGAAGAACAATCATACCATAGGCTAGCTTTTAGCGTTTAGCCTCTCTGATCTCGTGGTAGATCTACTCTTGTACTACCCATATCATCAATATTAATCAAGCATGACGTAGGGTTTTACCTCCATCAAGAGGGCCCGAACCTGGGTAAAACATCGTGTCCCCTGCCTCTGTTACCATCCGGCCTAGACGCACAGTTCGGGACCCCCTACCCGAGATCCGCCGGTTTTGACACCGACAGTGTTCCTCCGGTAAACGGGAGTTGCATAATCTCATAGTCATAGGAACATGTATAAGTCATGAAGAAAGCAATAGCAACATACTAAACAATTAAGTGCTAAGCTAACGGAATGGGTCAAGTCAATCACATCATTCTCCTAATGTTGTGATCCCTTTAATCAAATGACAACTCATGTCTATGGTTAGGAAACTTAACCATCTTTGATTAACGAGCTAGTCAAGTAGAGGCATACTAGTGACACTATGTTTGTCTATGTATTCACACATGTATTATGTTTCCGGTTAATACAATTCTAGCATGAATAATAAACATTTATCATGAAATAAGGAAATAAATAATAACTTTATTATTGCCTCTAGGGCAATATTTCCTTCATCTTTGATTAACGAGCTAGTCAAGTAGAGGCATACTAGAGACACTCTGTTTTGTCTATGTATTCACACATGTACTAAGTTTCCAGTTAATACAATTCTAGCATGAATAATAAACATTTATCATGATATAAGGAAATATAAATAAGAACTTTATTATTGCCTCTAGGGCATATTTCCTTCAAAATGATAGTTCTTGACTTTACACCTCATGTGAGACTTGCCTCTCGATTAGCAGTACTTTGAAGTTTTGTTCTGCTGTTGGAAGATGGAACTCAGCCTTTTCTCTTTAGATACATTTGCCACACTGCTCACATGAAAAATCAATGGAACTAAGTAAATAACAAAGAAATTTGCAACTTAGGATCAATAATGCATATTATTCTTCTGATATACTGTGTTTGTCAGATTGTTGTGTTAATCTATTTGATTGGTTACAAATACGCTAGTTTAAAGGGCTGGTCACTAGTATTTGTTTTTGAGTTCGTTGGTTTCTCGTTGTGGTCCTCGTTTTATTAAATGAATCCACCAGATAAAATCAGGAAATGTTAAGTGTTTCAGTTTCCCCGTGTTCAATCATCCCATTCGATACCTTGCCGTGTGTCTGGGTTTGAATCATGTGTTGTCAGCGGCAGTGAATATTCAATTTTCCTGCTGCCTCTAGTAATTTAAAGTTTGCTCCCAGTGTATAGATATGGATGTAAATAAAATGTTAAATAGCTTATGCTATATACTGATACAAAAGTAACTAACATGTTAAAACACTCCGTATAAAATAACAAACAGTTCTGTTCCTGTACCTGGTTTCGTGATGTACTCAACCATGATGATCTAAACTTCCAGAAGCTTATTCTATCATCATGTAGTATCATGATTTATATGCTGGTTGTTCTGGACAATCTGAAATGCCAAGCTGTTTATGAAAGTGTCACATGTATATCGTCTTCACATGTGTGCATATGCTATGAGTGGCCATTGTGTTGTATGATATTGGGTCTTAGGAAAATGGTGTTACATGACAATGTATCAGTGATAATCTTCCGTGGACCACCTCCAGAGCATACTGACTTGTAGTATTATTTTGCTTACTGTTTCTGACCTCTCACCTCTATCACTTGGCTCCAGAATACGGCTGACAGCAGAATTTGATGCTGAATAAGAGTACAGAATAGAAGTACAGGATCAGACAAGAAAGCTTCCCCTGGGACACTAGTGTCGATGCCTCCACAATTTTACTGTAGAGTGATGGCTTGACAACGACTGGGAGTTTACCTTAGTTTCTCTGTACATTTCGGACGGTACAGTGTGTACAGCTTCCTCCAGAATAGTGCACTAGCTCTGTTCAGGAAAGGTGCCAAGTGATGCACTCTTGTTTGCCACTTCACATTTGGAGTGCTAGGAAATGATTATGTTTGTTTTATAGCATTTTTGGAGTCTCGGAGAAATTAAACTCGATCTCGCTTTCAGGAAGAATTTGTGCTGAAAGTGCTGATATTCCCTGCCTTCAGTTGTTGATTGCTGCATTCTTCAATACCATCTTTCTCACTTCCATATCGAGTATGTGATGTATATTTTGGTAGCCAGATTAGCATAGCATACTACATGGTGGTTGGTACGTATGGAAATCCATAACGCAGTCATTCACACATGTATATATTCTGGCCTGGCTGTGTGGCTACTACCCGTCTTGTTGCATGTCATGTGATTGTGATAATCAGCGAACCAGGCAGCCTTTTTATTTATTTTCTGAAACGAACTTAACCAGGAAACCTTGGATACGCGGCACTGCAGCAGATCCACCTAAACACGCACGGCATGTCATAGTTGCGCGGCGGTCGCGGTGGGCACTGGCTCTGCCCTGCAGCTAGCTGTTTCTCACGGAGCGATCGACACATGGGCTAGGATTCGAATAATAATCCCTGGGAATCATATAGCGTTGCCGATCTCCTTACGCACTTACGCGCAACAAGTCTGTCGCCATGCACAGATGCATCCGTCCTGGAGAGAAAACTAAAAAAACATCATATTTGCGTCAGAGGGGTGTACATTGCCATTGCTATTAAGAAATTAAAACAACATCACTTTTGAGGCCGCTTGGTTAAAAATTGCACCAAACTAAATTCTTACCTCCAACATTAGAGGTGAAAACCGAGCAAGCCAGGCTTTCCTTCATGTTCTCATTCAGGCTCGCCTTCGAGGTTTCATGCTATTCAAATATGTGGATACATGTCTATGGTTTCTTCATCAGAGCTATTGTGTGAGCCAAAAGAAAGAGGAAGGAGCTATTGCCGTTGTGGAAGTACAGATCCACCTAAGTTCCGTGCCCGACCGTGGTCATCAGGTAGATTGACACCTGCAGCGAACCAAGAAGCCCACGCAGCATCAGCACAAGCGCGACGAGGCCGACGGCGATCTGTCTACTAGAGCGCCTTGCCTGGCGCTCCCGCGCCTTGCGGGAGACAACGCCAGCGGTGGTGCCGGTGTTGTAGGACACAAGAGAGGAGAACGAAAGGAGGATTAGAAGGGATGAAGGAGATTAAGGAGTCCCATTAAAACATATCATACAGTTCATGAGGAAGATGTAGATCTACTCGTCTATGATCTTCGAAACAGAAAATATGCAACACAAAAGTCATGTGAAATTGCGAGATGAATCTACTGGTCAAAAGAAATTTCAAAGGTCGACCGTGCACGACGAACTTGACAAAATTCATCCAAAGTAGCTCCAAACATGAACACGAAATTGAGCGTTTACGGTCGATGAAATTACAAACCGATCGTCTGAATGGAACCATAACATCGATGTGCATATTTTTTGTGTAGAGTTTGTCTCAAATCGAAGCACCTTGTGTAGATTAGAAGGGACGAGGAAGAAAGGAGATTAAAGTGGAGCTTAATGGAGGTAGGAGAACATAGCAGGTACATGTTGTATACTAGCTCACATCGCACTGACATACTCTCATGCAAGGGGGGCCACCATGTGTGCTCGATGTGGCTCAACTCAATGTGGCGAGCTGGCCGATTTGGTGGTTTCTAGCGGCCCTGGTTGAGACCTTTGTTAAGTTCCGTGTGATGCAGGCCTAACAGTAAACGCAGGCAATCAAACAACCCATTTTCTTTTCACATGGGTCTGATTAGCCTATATGCAGGCTACCAAACACACTGAGAGGTGCATACAAACAAACAAGGATGGTTTTCCTCCATGTTCCCATTCCTACGGCTCTTAGCTCTCTCTTTCTTCCTCTTACTAGCTTACTCATGGTGCCTACAAATCTAACGACACAAAAGCTTTCAAAGAGCAAGCTTGAATTACGGGACAAAGTGTTTCAGCTTTTAGGTATAAATAATGGGTGGTGCATAAAAGCTTTCAAAACCTTAGAGTATTGAGCAATAAAGACACTCGGTGCAAGGGGCACCTTACTAGAGTCAATGATATTGGGGCCACAAAATCTACAGCCATGTCCTACTCTACTCTTAATTGAGGGCACATGTCTAAAGATCTCTTTTGTTTACCTCTATTACCCATATCAAAAACTAGTGCATAACTTACATATCAGCCTTTTTCAGAACAATATATGTATCAGCTTGAGCATTAATTATAGGGTCAAAATATGTAGCATTAAGAATTTACGAGCTCAAAATAATATGAAATTGGACAAATTAAAATCCCTCTAAGTAAACTTGGAAAAATTGCCAAATAGTTGGCAAAGAACCACAGAGGTGACAATTAATTGGAAGTTGAATCACAAGGTACTTCAGACATGAGAGGTCTCAAATTACAAAATAGTTGGAAGTTGTAGCTCGGCCACCATCACTCGAAGGATCAAATGACGCAGGTTGCAATGCAACCCCCCCCCCCCTCCCCCCGGGCGTTCAAGAGTGGATGTAGCCTTATCCCGACACGTCTAGACAATCTCTAAAAAACATTGTCTTATGATTGTGTACAAATTCCATTGAAGTTTAGAGTTGTCGAAGTGGTTGTTTCTTGCTAGCCTGTGTATATATCCATTAGTTTGCTATGTCCATGTGTTAAGTCTCTAGGAAAAGTTTGTTCTATTCACATCATTTTACAAGGTGGATGCTAAAAAATCCTGCAATGCATATGCTCCTGTGAGCTAACTACCATCTTTCTCACTCTAATTGTTGCTATGACTCTTAGCTACATTTGTCAGCATTGGTGGGTCATTCACCTGATTTTCTCTACATCATGAGTTCACATAAGGGAACTAGCGAAGAATCTGCATCATTCTATGCATTAAAGTTTTGTGTCTCACCTTAATAAGTCTGAAACTGTTTGTTCATGTTTCTACGACTATCTGGCCCTTTTTCAGATATAGCGATGTGTACTTCATAATATACTACCTGAAAGGTAAACTAAATGTCTTTGTGTGTTTCATGGTGCTAGTAGAATCTTAAATATGAAACAGTACTACCAAATTATCAAGTATAAACCAGCTGGCCTATTAGGCTAACATCTTATCTTATGAATGGATTAGGGCTAGCCAAAGAAACAAAAGACAGAAAATACCAATCCAACTATGCATAGTGTATGAACTTGAATGAAATATTTTTAATATTATGAATCCGTTTTATATTGTGTGATCCAAAAGGAAGAGGAAGGAGCACCAAAGAAAAATAGGCATGGAGGCAATAGGAAAACTCAAAACAAAGCATCTTCCAATGTTAGAGAGGAACTGAGGTCTCTAGCCTTCCCTCATGTTCCCATGCTCACCGCTCTTAGGCCCACTTTTGTCCCACTTTCCGTCTCGCGGTGGGCATCTCATATAACATGAATATATGCACATGTATATTTTCTTTTTATAATAAAGCAATTTAGCAAACAAAAAGGAAGAGGAAGGAGCGCATAAGAACGGCGCATAAGAACGATAGGAATGAGAGGCATAGGGAAATACCAAACCAAATTTCCACCACAACACAAGAGATGACAAACCAATTAGTTAGGCTTTCCTCTACGTTCTCATTCTCACCGCTCTTAGGACCTCTCTTTCTTCCTCGTCCTAGCTCGCTTATGGGATCTCACATCAAATATGTGTGCATATATTTTATTTCTATGCTAAAACAACCAAGCAAGCCAAAAAGAAAAGGAAGGAGTGCTTGAGAACAATAGGAATAGGAGGCATCAGGAAACACCAAACTAAATTCTCACCTCCCACTAGAGGTGAAAACTGAAAACAAAGCAAGTTAGGATTTCCTCCATGTTCCCATTCACACTGCTCTCAAGCTCTCTTTTCTTCCTCTTCTCGACTAGCCTTCTAGATCTCAGGTTATCTAAGTATATGCACACACATTTACGGTTTATGCACTAATCTATTGCGCAAGCCAAAGGGAAGAGGAAGGAGTGCTCAAGAACTATAGGAATGGGAGGCATCGGGAAAGCACACAACTAAATATTTGCACCTCCAACACTAGAGGTGAAAATAGAAGAGTCAAGCTTTCCTCCATGTTCCCATTCATAATGCTCTTATGCTCTCTCTTTCTTCCTCTTCACTGCTTACTATTAGAGCCTACAAAATCTGAAGAAAAAGGTATCAGACAACAAGCTTGACTTGCTGGACTAAGTGCTTAAGCTTTTGATGTATAAATAGATGTAATGTGCACTATGTAGAGAACCATAGGAGGACCAACTAATTAAGACACCCAGTGCATAGTATCACTCTACAGTCAATGACAATGGGGCCCAATGTCCTGTGCTGTACATGTGGAGCATGTGCAAGGATATCTTCTGCATTCGTACAGCAGGAAAATAATTTAGCGTTCACGGCAGAAGAAAATAAAAAATACTCTCCTTTGCCCTGCCAATTACTAGTAGTAGTTGCGACCACCTAACAATGACAACTAACAAACCTGCCCTTGTCGATGATGGAGGTGAACATCGGCGACCGGTCCCCTATGTTGCGCGGATACTTCAGAAAGTGTGCGTATCCAGTCGGATACTGCCCCGATACTCAGATACTGCCCTGATATGGCTCGATACGTATCCCGTAAGTATTCATCAATTTTTTAATTTTAAAAAAGGAAATATTGTTTGATACTCCTAGGATACTTCTGCAATACGTTTTGGATACTTCAAACCCCTTGTTAGATGTGAAATCCCCTCAATAATAAAGGCACACCTTTTGAAGATTTCCAAGATGGGCGTGAGTTTATGTCAAAACATGACTGGCAATGTTCCTATTCAATTGAGAAGTGAGCAAGAAAGAGTCAATGCACTGATTTGGAACAACAAACCTAGGAAAATCCCACTACCAATTGATGAAAATGGACCAAGTGCAAGAAAAGAAAGGGGGTAACCATACTGAGACATTCTTTTGACCAGGAAGCTCCGTTTTCCCTACTTTTAATAATTAATATATGTATCTATACATAAACGTATGTTTTTAAAAAATTGGCATATCAGGCGTACCCCGTATTCAAGTATCCGTCCCGGTCGCTGGCGTGGCATCCCCGCGCGCAGCACGGATGCCGCCGGAAGACTGCTGCGTGGTTGACGACGACGACAGACCAGCCTGGATGTTCGTGCCCGTGTAGCTGTTAGCCTGTTACCGGCCTTGACCTGCTACTCCGTGATATAGCTCGCAATGATCACCTCCTCCCAGGCCATGTCCGCGTCTCCCGTCGGCATCGGCACCACCCTCGACGTTGACGGCTGTCAGTTGGGCGACCCCTGGGTTCAGATAAGCGTGACGCGGATTACCCGGAGCACCTCCTCGCTGTTGAATTTCGAGACCTTGGGGTCCACGAAGTCCAGGGGGTTGCCGTTCTCGTATAGCTCCCACACCTGAAAATTTCAGCATCGACAGTTTGACGTACATCTGGGAAGCTATGCAATCAGACAGCAGAAAAATAATTTATTGCTATTTCAGTTAAAAATAATACGAGTATGGAAAAATTAAGCCATGAGAAAAATACGAGTAAACAAATTTTAACTCTGTAACATAATTTGCAGTCAGAAGCTATGAGTTAGAACTTAGAATTAATATGAAAAAAAAAGAGCTATCTACCGAACTTGGAAAGCGTACAACGAAGGAAAAAAGAAGAATGCAGCGACAATTGGTACACATTATACTTCAGGACATGAGGAGCGCCAGAACAGAGACACATGGTATTAGCACACCGAATCTGTGTAAATAGGCCTAGATTCTGTAGTTAATACAACATGGAGTATTTTGTAAGTAATTCAACACCTAGATTTTGTAGGCTGTACACAACGATGTTGGAGCAGACATGATGTATATAAAAGAAATCTCTGAGGAACCATCAGCCAGGCCTTGGAGGAAGAACACATGATGGTATACTTGTCATATATTCAGCCTAAACTCACTGTACACATTGATCCAACATGGATCGGCTACCAAAATGGCGGAGACAAGGCTCTAACAATCGAGGCATTCAGTGAAAGGTATCATTTATTTTAGCACTAATATGCCTGACAAGGTGCGGCATCTATTAAAAACTACCTTAAACATTCATGTCGAGGCATTCAGTGAAAGGTGTTTGGGGCTTCCGACAGCCGTGGGCCGTATTACTAGTGGAACTTTTGCTCACATTGGAGATGGAGCTCGCGGGAAGATGCAAGGCTGGTCTGAAAGGTTGCTGGCATGTGCTGAGAAAGATGCACTGATTAAATCTGTAGTACATGCACTTCCTACATATAGCATGACCACTTTTTTGTTGAACAAAAAAGCATGCAAAAGCATCACTTCACCAATGGCAAAAAAATTCTGGAGTAGTTCGTTGGACAAGAAATCTATGCATTGGGTTGCTTGGGATAAACTTGCGACGCCGAAGTGCAAAGGGGGCATGGGATACCGAGACATGCACCTGTTTAACTTGGCTCTATTGGGGAAACACGGTTGGCGATTTTTGACCACGCCGGACTCCCTATGTGCGCAAGTTTTGAAGGGCAGGTACTTCCTGGACGTGGACTTCATGCAGGCAGTTCTTCCAAAGAATGCGTCAACTACACGGCGAGCGATCATCGCCGGAAGGGAAGCACTACGGGTTGGACTGATAAAACGAGCTGGTGATGGAACATCAATTTCGGTATGGGATGACATGTGGATCTGGGGAACTACATCCATGAAACCAATGCTGAGACCAGAGAACACCATGATTGAAAAGGTGTCCGAGCTCATTGACCAAGAGAACTGGACATGGAATCAGCAAGTGGTAAGAGACACCTTCACCTTGCCAGACGTGAATGCCATACTAAATATCCCAATTCGGCATGGTGGTGGTGATGACATTCTAGCTTGGGTTTAAATCGGCGTACCGTACTCTCGTGAATCACAAAGAGCGTTTGGCTCTAGATGAAGGGACGGCTACCGGCACCTCAGTGAGCGATCAACAGATGTGGTTTGCACTATGGAAGCTGAACGTCGTGCCCAAGATGAGAGTGTTCTGGTGAAGGGTTTTGTGTGGCATCCTTCCGGATCAACACACGCTGCGGACACGACATATAAGTGATTCGAGCAGATGCAAAGATCTGCCTAGTGATGGACTAAGATCTCCAGCACGCCCTGATCCACTGCTCTCATGAAAAACGTTTTTGGAATGAGGTGTTGCTTTGGTTTGATCTCCGGCTTCCTCAACTTCACCCACTCACATGGGCGAAAGAAATTCTATGTGACCCTCCTTCTCGGACAAGGATAGACCGCTGATTATCATCATAATGTGGTCAATTTGGCACTCTCGTAATAAGTTGACGCACGAGAAGGAGGGGTCGGATCCGGCAAATTGTATGCACGTGACAAGGGAAGCCCTAGCGTTCCTCGAGTTACCACGGAAACAGACCTTGGTTAGGGCGGGCCATGGTTGGAGACCACCAGAAGCTGGGACAGTAAAGATCAACACAGACGGTGCAATCTCCATTGACACGACTACTGCCGGTGCAGGCGGAGTTGCAAGGTCTAGCAATAGACTGTTGGGTGCATGGTGCAAGCCATACATGGGGTTACGGATCCTCATATTGCGGAGGCAATGGCGCTGAGTGATGTTTTTGCCAAACTTCGAGGTACACGCATGAGCTCCCGGTAGGGCGAGGTCCTTGATTTTTTTTGGCGATTCCGTTATACACATACTCCTGATCGATCGCTAAAAGAATAAAGCCGGTTAAAATTCACCGTGAAAAGTTTTTGGGCCGTAGTGGAAAATTGCAACAACCTGGACAGCTTATTGGGCCTTAAGAAACCAGCCTCGCTCGATCCAGGCATCGAGTCCTACGTTTGTCCACACGCCAGGCTTTCCCCTCGTCAGGAACCCTAGCAGCCAGCACGGGCTAAATTTCGTGTTTTGACTCTTTTCTAAAACCTATTCGATATTTGACCTTAATTTGAAAAAAATTCAAGATCTGATCATTTTGCTACCGCCAGAGACCATGGTGATAGGGTATAACAGCCTACCGCCATGGTCCCTGGCGGTAGGGTTGCATGCCCTACCGTCAAAAACCTCCTAAGTATTGAACACAGTGCATGTTCGTGCCTACCGCCAAGTATCTTGATGGTAGGGTTGTGTAGGCTACCGCCAGCCCGATTGGCGGTAGCGATGTTTCCTACCACCAAAGTCCCTGGCGGTAGGCTGTTAGCCTATCGCCATGACTCTAGCGGTAGCAAAAGGGTCAGAACTCAAAAAAAATTCAAACTAGGATCAAATCTCGAATAGGTTTCAAAAAAAAGTCAAAACACAAAAATTTGCCACAGCGACCTGCATTCGCGGCGGACAGCAGAGGGCCGAGCGCGCGTGGGTGGCCGACGACCAGCAAGAGCCAGCGTGGACGTGATCGCGTACTTGTGTTTCCGGGGTCCAGCAGGAGCATGCTGCAGCGTGAGGCCGACGGCTAGAAGGCAACGAACGGAAAGGAAAAAGGTCTGACAATCTACAATTGCCATGCAGTGATGGCATTTTTTGTGATGAATAAAGCTTTACCATCACAATTGAAAAAATGAATTGTGTACGACAATTGAAAAAATGAAATATTTGGCATAGTCAATTTTGGTTTTGCATAAAAAAAGAGTTACGCTTGTTGACATCAGATTTTGGCATGGTCACAAATCCAGATTCATATGCAAAAGTTAGAGGCAACACTTTGCGGGCCGGCCCTGAGTGAGAAAGTATTCGGCCTTTGTCGGCTGAATGAAACCTTGCCGGGGTAAAACCTTGCCGGCGGAGAAGTTTGCCGGTGTGAAAACTTGCCGCTGTGAACAGTAACCTTGCCGGGGAAAGCTTGCCGCCATGAACAGTAACCTTGCCGGGGAAAGCTTGCCGCCGTGAACAGTAACCTGCCGGGGAAAGCTTGCCGCCGTGAACAGTAACCTTGCCAGGAAAGCTTGCCGCCGTGAACAGTAGAAACTGTCGAGGCCAATCCGACCAGGTATGGCCTTATTTGGAAAAGTGATCAACATACGGATTGTTGGCCTCGTCGAAGCACACATAATTGATATCTGAACCATCTCCATCGGAAGTCATATGCAGATTCCACAGCCCACGCAAGGAGCAAGACAGAAGATTGGACCAGATTCGGGCTGAATCCGAGTGGGACCAGAACTAGGATTCTAGGACGTGAATTGATGTAATTTTCTTGTAAGGAAAACCTAGATAAATCCTTTGCTTGTACGGGAAGTCCAGCCGCCTCTTATATATGTTGGGGGTGACGGCCGATTGAACAACACACAATCGAACAAATCTATCTACATCTTTTACCTTTACTTTTCCTTCTCCCTTCTTCTTCTTCTTCCTCGTTCTTCGTCCGTTCTTCTTCATCGTAGGGCGGCGAACCTCGAGGCCCTAGGGGCGATCAGGTCGACCTAGGGCAGCCCATAGCCGCCGCACTCCCTGACGGGGTCCCTCCTGGGCGTGTGGGGTTTCGGGTCCTCAAAAGCGCCCGCCGGATTGTCTTGCGTACCGCGCTTCCGGCAGGTCTCCTTCGACGTGAGCTGCGGTGCATCACCCCCGGCGTCGAGGGTACACGGTGACGTGTTCGTGTGCGAACACACTTTTTGGCGACTCCGCTGGGGACGAAGCTTTGAACGGTCTCCGGCCCGTTCTTGCTACAAAGAGATCGTCATCTAGGGTTTGCAATCTACAAAGGTAATATGAATACCCAATTCACATATGTAGATGAAAATAATGCGTATGTTGTTGCTAGATCATCTGATGAGCATAATGTATCGGCTAGCCCTATATTTATCAATCATGCATCTAATTATGTGCAAGGGCCGATGCAACAAAATCTCCATGATTCTACTTCATATAATTTTAGCAACATGCAACATATGTATCCCAACCCTCATGCATCGGCAACCCCACAAATCCATATGCCGATGAACAACACGATGGGTTCGGTTAATCGATTTGAAACACCTGATGTTAAAATTTCCAATAGCATAGAAGAAAGTGTTTCACCTTTTTATTCATCGGCAACTAATTTGCAACATGTTAATCCAAACATGCCGGTGGATAGCATGCTACTACTAGTTATTCGGCCAATTACCCTCAAACATCGTATGCTACACCTCATGCTACTAATTTTTCGGCACCATATACAATTGTAGATGTTCATAATTCGGCTCCGCACCTTCATGCTCATTGCCGAATAAGTAAGAATTCTACCATGCAAGTGTCTTTACCTAGTAACGTAGCATATCACGTTGCCCCGGCACAATTACAGAATTTTGGCAACACACCATTGTCGAAAGCGTCTCAAAGTATTGGGGGGCAATCCGATGAAGATTGGGCAGAAATTGGTCGAAAAAAGCTTAAAGATAGCCTAGCTACAATGTTTGCTGAATTTAGACAAGAACAAGCAACCTTGCGAATTAAAGAAAGAAAAAGTGGTGATTCGGATGACAAAGTTAATTCGGTTGTTAAAAAAGCCGAATCAAATAGTATGTGTACCGAATTTATTGAAGAAAAAAAGGACGCCAAGGCATTGGAGAGTCATTTAAAAGTGGAGCAAAGTATTATTCAAGTATCACAACCATCATGCTCTCCCAGCGTGTATGAAGAGGTATGTCTAGCAAGTGATTTGCCTATTTTTAGATTTGGTCACAGCTTTATTTTTGATGCATCTATTAGAAAAAATCTCGTAAGTAATTTTGAAAGACCAATGATGAAGGGTAATTTACTTGTTAGCAACAAAATTGTTACAAAGCATATCGGTCAATACATTGTACCATTCGAAGAGACCGATAGTGACTTATTATTGAAGCCAAAGCTTATCCCATTGCTTTATTTAGAGTTCATATCTAGTTGGGTAGCTTTGCTTGCTTCATACTTGGCTTACGCATGGTCTCAATTGAGACATGTGTGTTTTAACTATTTTTGTTTCAGAAATATAAAGCCAAGGTTAAATTATTTTGAGAAATCCGATGCTAATATTATATCTTATCCAAAGACATTGGAGATAGAGTGCAAAACACAATGTATAGCCGAATGGGAAGATTCTAAATCTGAACCATTCATTTGCTTACCTCCAAAGCCGTTCGCACACCAAGATCGACTGGAAAACAAAATGTATACCTTTGATTCAAACATGTGTGATCAAATCTTCAATTTATTGTTGAAAAATAATTACATTAGAATTCTTGATCACCATGTCAAGCCATCTATCCAAGGACGAATTTATTGTAAGTTGCATGATTCATTCAAGCATAGTATTGAGGATTGCAACATGTTTCATCAAATAGTTAAATCGGCCATTGATAAAGGACGATTGAAATTTGTTGAGACACCAAAAGATGATGATTCTATTCCAATTGGTCCCGATGGTAAAAGGTTTTTGCATCGGCTGCTTCAAGCCGATTCATTTAAAGAGAAGGTAAAAACTGCAGGTGATGGGATCAAGTTTTCAAGTAAAGAAGTTGTTGAAGAGCATAATGAACATAATCTTGAGGGCGAGAATTCCATCGAAGCTACAATGAAGACACCAAGGACTGGGGGGCAACAAGAAAATCCAAAGATCGGTGCAAGCACAGACAAAGAAAACAAAAGCCGACGTAAGCACAAAGGTAAAAAGTCGAAATTCACTTTCGCGCAACTATTGGAAAAATATCAGAAGATAAGTGAGGAGAGCAGTGCTTATCGGCCAACTAATGCAAAAGCATCAAGATCGCCCCCTAGGCGCAAATCCAAGGATCGGTATTGGCAAAGTGAGAGTTTCAATGCAACATATTCATATCCTTATTTTGGGCCGCCAATGCCAATGCTGTGGATGCCTCCCTATGCTCATGTAGATCCATATTCATCATGGGACAGGTATGATACAAGGGCACATTCTCCATCTTATTTTAGAATATCTCACCAATATTATGCGGCTCCGAGAAGATCAACATTTGAACAGTCACATAAAGACTGTTTCAATTATAAGGAATCGGTCCGGACACCATGGATGAAAAAATAGGTGGTCAAGCAAGTCTACCGCGTGAAAATAGATGGCCGTAAGTGTGCTACTTCAGATTTGATCTCAAATGAAAAAGAGCCAATTAATGTGTTGACATTGGCTACTAAAGACAATGAGACAAAGCGACCAATTATTGAGAGTCGAAGTGCCAAATCTGAAGAAAAGAAGTTGAGAGTGCACAAGGCCAAAAAGGAATTGCCATTTGTCAAAACAGAATCACAGCCGAGATGCCCACTCGTCTTATCCTATTGGCAAAAGAGGGAACTACAAAAACTTAGTGCACATGAACTTGAAGAAAGGAACATGGCATGGGTTCCCAAAGGAAGTGCTCAAAATAAGAATTATGTGAAAGCATCCATTACACGACGTGCGGCAAAGATGAAGAAGGAAAAGAGTGAAAACTATGAAGGACCAAGCCGAAGGTTTCAACATCTTCGTTCCACACATTATCCATATTCTTCAACTATGTCATTGATGCCTATGCCATGGAATTCGGCATCAGGTATGATTGGTTACCCTCAATGGACTTACTATAATCCATGGATGCAATATAATTTCTTACATCATGAAAGGGTATTGCCAAATCATTATACATTTGATTAGCTACAAGTTTGTTGTTGATCAAAAGGGCCGAAATACTTGATTTGTCATTTCATTTGTTTATTTCGGCTATATGTGCTTTGAATGAAGTTTACATAGTAATGGACGATATATACTTACCGTCCTAAGAAGATGCAGAATGGACGATGGAGTGTTGACATCGTCCTTAGAACCAACATCATGCAAGTTATTTTTCGGCACACAAGCTTTGCCCAAAAACAGGGGGGCATGTGTTGACACCAGATTTTGGCATGGTCACGAATCCAGATTCATATGCAAAAGTTAGAGGCAACACTTTGCGGGCCGGCCCTGAGTGAGAAAGTATTCGGCCTTTGTCGGCTGAATGAAACCTTGCCGGGGTAAAACCTTGCCGGCGGAGAAGCTTGCCGGTGTGAAAACTTGCCGTTGTGAACAGTAACCTTGCCGGGGAAAGCTTGCCGCCGTGAACAGTAACCTTGCCGGGGAAAGCTTGCCGCCGTGAACAGTAACCTGCCGGGGAAAGCTTGCCGCCGTGAACAGTAACCTTGCCGGGAAAGCTTGCCGCCGTGAACAGTAGAAACTGTCGAGGCCAATCCGACCAGGTATGGCCTTATTTGGAAAAGTGATCAACATACGGATTGTTGGCCTCGTCGAAGCACACATAATTGATATCTGAACCGTCTCCATCGGAAGTCATATGCAGATTCCACAGCCCACGCAAGGAGCAAGACAGAAGATTGGACCAGATTCGGGCTGAATCCGAGTGGGACCAGAACTAGGATTCTAGGACGTGAATTGATGTAATTTTCTTGTAAGGAAAATCTAGATAAATCCTTTGCTTGTACGGGAAGTCCAGCCGCCTCTTATATATGTTGGGGATGACGGCCGATTGAACAACACACAATCGAACAAATCTACCTACATCTTTTACCTTTACTTTTCCTTCTCCCTTGTTCTTCTTCTTCCTCGTTCTTCGTTCGTTCTTCTTCATCGTATGGCGGCGAACCTCGAGGCCCTAGGGGCGATCAGGTCGACCTAGGGCAGCCCATAGCCGCCGCACTCCCTGACGGGGTCCCTTCCGGGCGTGTGGGGTTTCGGGTCCTCAAAAGCGCCCGCCGGATTGTCTTGCGTACCGCGCTTCCGGCAGGTCTCCTTCGGCTGCGGTGCATCACCCCCGGCGTCGAGGGTACACGGTGACGTGTTCGTGTGCGAACAACGCTTAAGAGTTCGCCCCACCTTAAAAAAGTTTCGTCCTCCGCCACTGCATGCGATAACGGAGGTGGACTACCTGGAGATGCTTGATCTCTGGAACACTCGTCACGATTCTTGTTTGATTGTGGCTTCTATCTTAGTTGAAATTGGAGAGCTTGCTAATGATTTCTCTTTTTGCAATTCAGCATGTAATCCGGTTAGCAAACGTCCCAGCACATCTATGTGCCAAGCGTGCTTGCACGTTGAATGTGACTGATAGCTGGCTTGAGGACACTCCCGGCTTCCTCTTGACTACCCTATTGGCTGACTGACAGGAGAACGCCTTCGTTTGAATAAAGCTCTTTATATTGCCCGCAAAAAAAGAGGCCCTAACGATCGAGAAATTCTTTAGGACGTAGTGGTAGTTAGCGAGATCGTGAGGTGATTAGAAGTATTTGGTGGGAGCTTCTATTGGACCCTCTTTACGTCCAACGACACGCAGACGCACAAAGGACCCCGTGACTGGGCGGTCCACTGACAACGAATGAAAGGAAAGCGCGAAGTAAAAATGGTAGAAAAAAGTGAGACGATGCCAGGAATCGAACAACCGACTTACGGGTCTAGAACCTATGCCACTAGTCACTCGAGCCGTCAGCTACTTTCAATTTAATGGAAATGTTATGTGTTTAAGTTCTCACCTAAGAGCCACATTTAAAATAATCTTTACACATTATCGAACGTTTCTTGAAAAATTTGGAAATAAAATTTAAATGCCGAATATTCTTTCGGAGATGAAAATAATTTTTGGAATTCCAAACCTTTTTTATTCCGCATTTTTTTAAAATTTGAATAAATTTCGAAATACCAAACATTCTTTTAATATTTGAACAATTCTTCAAAATGGAAACACTTTTCAAAACTCCAAACAAAATTAGGAAACATGAAAAGAAATGGAAATCTGCAAAAAAAAAAAAATACGCAAGCATATTTTGAATCTGTGAACATTTTTCTAAGAATGATAACTTTTTTGCAAAGACAAACAATGTTTGAAATATTGGAACACATTCTGAAATTCTAAATTTTTTTTGAAACAATGAGAACAAAAATTAAAATTCTGAACAATTTTTGAACTCCACACTTTTGAAAAAAAGAACAACATGAACTAAATTTGAAAACATGAGAACAAAAAGTTAACATTGCGGACAAATTTTCAGAGCAATTATTAAGTTTCCGAATTTTTTTGAAAACATGCAACTTTTTGAAAACAGAAACAAAATCTAGAAATTAGAACATTTTTGAAATTTTCAAACAAATTCTGAATTTTTGAACAAATTTTAAAATGAGAACAATTTTTAAATTTTAATATTTTTTGAATTTTGAACATTTTTAACAAACTTTGCGAACAGAAACATTTATAGTCATTTTGACGATTTTTTCTTAAAAGGCAATTATTTTTGAAATTTGTGAACACTTTTTGAAAAAGGAAAAAAGTTGAACAAAAAAGATAAAAAATACATAGGAACAGAAAAAAGAAAAAGAAAAAAGAAAAAAACCATAGAAAGCCGAACCAGAAAAGAAACAAAACAGGGAAAAACCCGGTTCAGGGAACCTTCTAGAAGATTCCCAAAACCGGTTGGACGCACTGTGTAATCTGGAAGTGGGCCGGCTGTATCTCGTGTCGCTGCTCTGTGCGATTGCCCGACAGTTCACCGCAGCGAGCGGCGAATAGGGTTTTCCAATGGGACTGTCTATTTGACATTTGACTGTTTTTCAATTCGAAAACAGTCAAATTTCTTGACCAATCAACACATTACACCTCTATGAGCAGAAAAATCAACAGAAAGCAAAAAAGAACGCCTAAACAGGTCGGGGGTAAACATCAAACCCGGGTCAGAGGTAAACATGTTAAATAACAGAGAAAGTCATCCAATACAAAGGTAAAAAGCACTATATTATAGTCAATTTCCTGATAAATCAAGTGCTGACACCTATGTCCAAATACCATGGACAATTGTATGCTTGTATTTCCAAAAAAGGGGTCGTGTGGCTAAAATCTGACCCGGTTCTAACTAATAACCGAAACAAAACAAGGCAACTATCACCAAACCCTCCTGGACCGTTGCCCACGCTCTTTTTTCCTTTCCTGGACAACAAATCACCTGACAAAGAAAAGGAACAAAATTCATCAGAATACTGGCGTCTCCCAGGACCCTCCTTTAACTTGCATCACACAAGTCATCTGGGAGGCGCCATGGCCCATGGGAGAGGGGAAATGAGAAGAAAGAGTAGAAAAACATCAGAGAGGCGTCATGGGAGAGAGGGAGTGAGAAGAAGGAAGAACAAAAACAAGTCAGAGAGGCACATCAGAGGGGCAAGTACCTGGAGAGAAGCAAGGGGGAAGAACATATCTGAATAATTGGTGGTGGACAAAGGAAGATCATCCAAGAGACGGTCCACAGCTCACGAAATGTCCTACTCCTTTTGATCACACTTCTATTGAACTCTTCCATGTTTTTCCTCACCCTGCTGCTCTACATACACCTGCTACATGAACTAGCCTGCAAAAAAACCATCATACAATCTAGTGAGAATTTTGGAATCGTCAGGGGAAAAATTCTAACTGTCGGAAGGTAAAACTGTTAATATTTCACTGTCAAAACACTACACCAACATGAATTCCAGTGTAATGTACACATGAAAAAAAACTTTGCTGCAGTATAGGGCAATGTAGGTAACATGAACCATGAGGAAATTACATGAAAAAAGTTGTGTTGTAGTACACATGAAAAAATCTTTGCTGCGATACAGGGCAATGTAGCTAACATGAACTCAGGGGAAATTACAGAGTTAGACAACTCATGACATTCATGGAAAAAATGAGATGAATTCCAGTGTAATACCTACATGACATACAATGAAAACTGGGGGAATATTACACTGTATTCCAGCATTATTTAATACAATTCAGAATTACAATGTAATTCCGGGGGATATTACAATATAAATTTGGGGTATGTATATTACAATGTAATCCTGGGGAATATTACACTACAAATATAGTGGAAATTACAGAGAAATTAAGAGGTATTACATTGTAATTCAAAGAGTTAAAATTCACCGGAAATTCAAGCAAAAGCTGAACAGAATAAGTAGAGAGATACATGCAAGTTCAGATGAAGTCATGAATACAGAGACAGACCTATCAGCATAAAGAACACAAGTCCTATCAGATGAATGCATTAATATTGACAATCAAAAGTAGAGCTTGTTACAGTGCTGGTACACATGGACAGTGAAGAAATGAATAATCACACTAGTGGATTACAATGATAATAACCAAGAGACTACACAGGATAATCACACAAAGCAGAGTTAAAATCCACTGTAATTCAAGCAAATCTGAACAAGAATGAAGCCCAAATACCAAGTAATACAGAGGTTCATCGGGAAAATTACACTACTTTGTTTAAAGAAGAAAAATTATACTGAATTTCTAGGAAAATTTACACTGCAATTCGGGGAATAATTACACTATAATTACATAAATAAAGCATGAAGTTTACACTGTAATTATGGGGAAAATTACACTATAATTACATAAATGAAGCATGGAGTTTACACTGTAATTCTGGGAAAATTACACTGTCATTTAAAAAAATGAAGCATTGGGATTACACTAAAACCTGGGCTAAATTACACTGCAATTCTAGGGTATATTACACTGCAATTACATAAAGGAAGCATGGGGATTGCAATGAAATTTTTGGATACATTACACTGTAATACTAGGGGCATACTACACTGTAATTTTAGGCTAAATTACATTGTAATTCTTGTGAATAAAAAAGATAAGTCATTAATTGTAACTAGATCAGAAAGACTCACATGATTCACATAGAAATTGAAAATAGTTTTATCAAAACCTCTATCATCACTAGAAAGATCCTAAACAATAATTCAGTCAACAAACAGAAATTTTAATAAATAGAAAGAAAGAATAAAAACGAAAATGAAAGTAGAGAACAAGACAAAAATAACTACCAAAGACATAGCATTAGAACCATCTTCCACAAAGTCATTAGGCACAAAAGGATCATTCAAAGAATCAGCCCTCTCAATAGAAGAAACTACCAAAACATCATTGTGAGAGACTTCCCGTAGTCTCCACATTGACCTAAACCTAACAAAACATAATACATGACAGACGAAAGAAAATTAAAGAAAGCTGAAAATTATAGAGTAAGGGGCTCAATTACAAGGGAAATCTCACAACAAATAATACATTGAAAGGCAGCAATCAGGGGAATTATAGAGTAATGGGGGCATATTAATATAGTGGAAGAATCACTTAAATACAGTGTAAAAACCAACCTAAATACAGTGAAACTCTGAGTAAAAAACTAAAAATACACAATAATTAGGGCAACTTACAATGAAAAGGTAGAGGAAGTACACTGCCAAGAACTGAAGATAAATTATATAGTAAGAATGGGGGATATTACAGTGCAAAACCACATGAATGCATGCAAAACATCTGATAAAAAATACAATGTAAATAACAAAGAAACTGGCGCAGTATTACACTGAAAAAATATACACTGCAATTTACACTGAAAGAAGCATGATAATTACACTGTAATGGGGGGAAATATTACACAGTAATTCTAGGGAAAATTACACAGTAATTACAAAATAAAGAAGCACGAAAAAAACAATGTAATTATGGTATATTACACTGTACTTGCAGGCTAACCTACAGTGTGATTCTACGACACATGAGAATTACACTGTAATGGGGGAAAATATTATACAGTAATTCTAGGACAAAATACACAGTAATTACAAATAAAAAAGCACAAAAACACACGCTAATTACGGTATATTGCACTGTAATTGCAGGGTAACCTACAGTGTAATTCTACGGACATATTACACAGTAATTATAGCAAAATTTACACTGAAGAAAGAAGCATCAGGATTACACTGTAATTAGGGGGAAAATACACAGTACTACTAGGACAAATTCCAGAGTAACAACAAATAAAGAAGCATCGGGATACACTGTAAATGCACTACAATTATGGGGTAAGTTACACTGTAATTATGGGTTAAATTACACCGCAATTCTGGATGGGGATACACTGTAATTCTAGGGGTAAGTTACACTTCAAGTCTGGAGTAAATATACACTGTAAAGAAGCATGCAATTCAGAGAGATTCCTGGACTGACACTACAACAACACTGCAGCCTAGTACACACAAATTCAGAGAGATTCAGGTACCGGGGGAAATGAACACCTACATCTAACACAAAAAATCATAATGAATTCCAGGGACTACAACAGCAAACATCAGCAGGCAGCAGCTAACAGCAAATACAACTAAACTGCATAAGCAGGCAGAAATCAGGCTAGATCATCTGCAACTACATCTAATGACAAAGGAACAGACACCCAGGCCGGCAGAAATAAAATTGATAGGGCTAACCACCGCTGCAACTATAACTTCCCCTACCTCTATATCTACATCAGAATAAACAACCTACGCCTGTCTCCACATCTACAAGCATGGGAGAATAGGACCACAACAAGCAGATGGATTAGAACCCCCACATACAACAAGCTCCTACATAACTCAGGCGAGCAGAAGGATGGGAAATGGAGCGCTAGGCATGGCGGACTAGAAACAAACACGACAGCAACATGCACCTACCACGGATCCACCGACAACACCAAGAATAGATGAACCATGGATCCATGGATCCAAAACTTACCTAGATCCGGAACTACACAGCCACAACACAAACAAAAGCACACAGGGAAACACGAGAGGCAAGGACAACCGACCGCGGCAGCGGGGATCGAAGAGAAAAGGGAGGAGAAATCGAAATCGAGCGGTGGAATAGCTCGGAATCGCCATGAACATAAGAAATCGCCTCCTCTCCTCCGCTGCTCGAGCTCATTCCCTTCTCCTTGCCTTATCAAAACAGAACCCTCCAGATGAAAGTGGAGACAGTGCCGGGCCGGGGGCGGTAACGGGCTGAGACAGGAAAACCAAACCCGAGAAACCAACACCCATCAACCCAAACAAGTGGAACGCCAGCACGAAGAAAAAAATCAACACGAATCTCTGCGTGAGAACAGACGGACACGGATTTGATTGACGACGAATTGAAAAACACTCGACTGTAAAATAGCAAAACCGGTTGGACGCACTGTGTAATCTGGAAGTGGGCCGGCTGTATCTCGTGTCGCTGCAGCGAGCGGCGAATAGGGTTTTCCAATTCCGCGGGCGGCAAATCCTCGAGGAAATGCCCGCAGCGCCCGCGGGTGGGCCGGCTAGTTCACGGAAGCGCATGCTGCGCGTTGCTGCTTCAGGTTTTTCGTTCGTTATTTCTTTTTTTTCGGTTTCTCTTTTCTGGTCCTTTATTTCTTTTTTATTTTTTGTTTCTATTTATATTTCTATTCTTTTATTTTTTATTTTTTATGTTTTTCTCTGTATTATATAAATTTCATTCCGTGTTACCAAAATGTTCATTGTATATTTAGGAAATGTTCACGGTATATTACAAAAAGTTCATCATCCATTATAAAATATTCATCATATATTACAAATTGTACTATGAATATAAAGTATTCCCTATGTTGTTGAAATTTGTTCTGTGATATATTACACAAATGTTCAATGTGTATTTGAAAATTGTTTAAAGTATATTACAAATGTTCAATTCATATTCGAAAATTTTCAACTCATATATTTATATTTTTCCCAAAATGTTCATCATATATTAAGAAAATGTTCAAGATTAATTCAAAGTAACCCTAAAAAAGATTAATTCGAAGTAAAATGGAGGGTGGCTTGCTTTGGAATTGCATGATATAGTCTACATTGAAACTTGAAAGGGGCAGCTAAGTTCTCTTTTGATGAAATTATTGATATTTTTATCTTATTAGCAACTGTAGAGGTATGTTTTTTAAGTAATAAAAATGTTGCATGTTTTCATAGCGCCAAAACGACACAATACAATAAGATTATGATAGTTTACCAAACAGGCTCGACCCCCATATGTCCAAATCCTGGCTTCGCCCCAGACCCAACACACTGAATCACCGTATTTTCGGAACAAAGTTCGGACACAAAGGAAGAACGAGGTCTTGAAGAGAGTATGGTACTTCTTCCACCCGTTAAAGTAGTTCCCAGTTACAACCTTGTAGTTTGGCCTCTGCTTCACCAATGTGTGGTACTCCAGGACTGATGTATTCCTCATGTAGGTCAAGAAGGGTTATGCATGCAAGAATGTCAGTGAACATCGAATCAGCAGGTGAGAATCGCTCAGCTCTTCCTCACTCTGCTGCATGGACTCAGAGTCCTTCGATCTGTCTATGGTCTCATAAGCATCCGGAGATTGACATGGTACATGCTAGCTAAATCCGGGGCTTCAACAATCCGAGCAATCAGCACCTGACGTATGAACTTGGAGACAAATGCACGGTACCTACTTTAGTGGGGTGGGAGTTAGTGTGAACATCTTAAGATTCCAAAAAGGAACTTTCTACATCCATTGCAGAACCTCAATATCCACCGGCTGGATTCACCACTTAGCACAGAGATAAAGTGCCAAAGTTTAGGAAGAAATTAGAATAAAGGGCCCTTGGTATTTTCATGTGAATTTGTGATGGCAATGATGTCTGAATATTGTGAAGAAAGTGCCCAAAGTGTATGCTCTAAGTATGAACTGCTAGCAATTTGGTTAGATTCTACTGTAGTAAACTAAGATGAAGTGTTCTGTCCGCGCTTGGATGTATTCCTTCGATCATGATTTTTCCTAGTAAAATCCAAACGGCAGAGAGTGGGGAGTGATCAATAGAAGTAGAGAGTAATAGGCGGCCACTCTATACATGATTTTGCGATCACCAGATTGACATGCACCATTCATTTAGTTGAATTGATTGTTTTTCTTGAAAACTCAACTGATATAAATGTACGCAGTTGACCTCTCCATAGAGAATGAAATGAACTCCATTGACCACTCAACTGATGCAACTATTTAGGTGCTTTAGTCCTTTATTTTAGTTTATGCTCATAAGTTTTTCAAATATGAACCACTGAAGCCAATACCCCTGGCTCTCGGGTGTGGCGGTGGTCTTAAAAACTAAAAAGCCAATACCCCTTTTGTTCAAGATTCATCACTCGCGATAAAATATCATTTTCCCCTCACGCGCTCATATTTGTTTCATCATCCTATTTGAGTTGATCGTCATACTATAATGTTTTACCATATCATTTGGTTATGCATTTAATTTCCGAATCATGAATCGTGTCTTGGAAAAGTAGCCTTTTGAGGTTTTAATAAAAATCATGTCTCAGAAGTCCAGTAACAAATATTCACCTAGTAACACCTAAAAGATTAATTTTATGTAATCATCTGATTTGTTTGGTTAAATCTGTGTGGACATTGTGATTTCTCACGGAGCAAGTTTTCTGTTGTCATTTCCATGTGCAGAATCTACACCTCACGGCTCAAAAGTGGAGGTTGAATCAGCTGTCTTAAATGCTCTACCCATCAGTGGTGAAAATGATACGACGGCTGCAACTTCATCCGTTCCCTTTAGAGTTTCCTCCATGTGCCACGTTTCCACTGCTCTCAGGCTCTCTCGACTAGTCTTCTAGATCTCAGATTGTCTAAGTATGTGCACACATATTTATGATTTATGCATTAATCTATTCCGCAAGAAGAAGGGAAGAGGAAGGAGTGCTCAAGAACCACAGGAATGGAAGGCGTGGGGAAAACACTAAATATAATATTTGTACCTCCAACACTAGAGGTGAAAACAAATAAGTCTGGGTTTCCTCCATATTCCCATTCCTAGCGCTCTCAAGATCTCTCTTTCTTCCTCTTCTCGGCTTACTCTCAGTGCTTACAGAACACTCGAATAAGCAATCACCAAACTTGAAGTGTTGGACGAAGTGCTTCAGACTATAAATAGATTGTAGGTCACTTTATATAGAAAACGTTAAGAAGCACAAGCATTGAAGACTCGCAGTGCATGGCGCACCAATCTACATCCAATAACAATGGGGCCACACAATAATTGGGCCTTGTCCTATTTTCATGTACTCTTAAGTCATAGCACATGCAGGGAGATCTTCTACTTACCAACATCTGAAAGTTGATATCTCATTTTATCAAATTGTGCATTTATATAGAGCGGTAGAACCAAATGTTATGGGTAAAAAATAAGAATACTATGAAGCAAAAAAAAGTTAGCAAGTCAAAGTTGCGATCTAAAAATAATAATAATATGAACTTGTACAAATTAAACATAGAAAAAATACAAAACGATGGAAAAGAACATTCGAGTACAATTGGTACACTTCATTTTTCTTAGAGAAAAGGCGCCAGCCGAGCCCGAGAAGAGCTCGAACATAGCCCAACTTTGAATTAACAAAGCCATCAACCGGCCAGGATTACAAGGGCACCACAATACAACAGAGATGCAAAGCAAGCGGAAAGGAAGATACAAGGCACCAGGCAGAACAACACAAAGGCAACAGCAGAAGCGTCGATGCCGACAACCAGCATTACGCCTACACCGACTAGCCAACTAAGTACATTGAAGGAGGGTCACACCGAGCAAGTATCGAGCACCGGCTACATCCATAGGCCAAATTTGTGCAACACTTGAGCTATCTCCGCCATCACAAAGGGACCCTTGCACCTAGGCTCGATGGGTGCCACCCTGGTGAAGGAAATATGCCCTAGAGGCAATAATAAAGTTATTATTTATTTCCTTATATCATGATAAAAGTTTATTATTCATGCTAGAATTGTATTAACCGGAAACATAATACATGTGTGAATACATAGACAAACAGAGTGTCACTAGTATGCCTCTACTTGACTAGCTCGTTAATCAAAGATGGTTATGTTTCCTAACCATGGACAAAGAGTTGTTATTTGATTAACAGGATCACATCATTAGATGAATGATCTGATTGACATGACCCATTCCATTAGCTTAGCACCCGATCGTTTAGTATGTTGCTATTGCTTTCTTCATGACTTATACATGTTCCTATGACTATGAGATTATGCAACTCCCGTTTGCCGGAGGAACACTTTGTGTGCTACCAAACGTCACAACGTAACTGGATGATTATAAAGGAGCTCTACAGGTGTCTCCAAAGGTACATGTTGGGTTGGCGTATTTCGAGATTAGGATTTGTCACTCCGATTGTCGGAGAGGTATCTCTGGGCCCTCTCGGTAATGTACATCACTTAAGCCTTGCAAGCATTGCAACTAATGAGTTAGTTGCGGGATGATGTATTACAAAACGAGTAAAGAGACTTGCTGGTAACGAGATTGAACTAGGTATAGGATACCGACGATCGAATCTCGGGCAAGTAACATACCGATGACAAAGGGAACAACGTATGTTGTTATGCGGTCTGACCGATAAAGATCTTCGTAGAATATGTAGGAGCCAATATGAGCATCCAGGTTCCGCTATTGGTTACTGACCGGAGACGTGTCTCGGTCATGTCTACATTGTTCTCGAACCCGTAGGGTCTGCACGCTTAAGGTTTCGATGATAGTTATATTATGAGTTTATGCGTTTTGATGTACCGAAGGTAGTTCGGAGTCCCGGATGTGATCACGGACATGACGAGGAGTCTCGAAATGGTCGAGAAATAAATATTGATATATTGGAAGCCTATGTTTGGATATCAGAAGTGTTCCGGGTGAAATCGGGATTTTACCGGATTACCGGGAGGTTACCGAAACCCCCCCGGGAGGTATATGGGCCTTAGTGGGCCTTAGTGGAAGAGAGGAGAGGTGGCCAGAGATGGGCCGCGCGCCCCTCCCCCCCTTGGTCCGAATAGGACAAGGAGAGGGGGCCGGCCCCCCTTCCTCCTCTCTCTCCTTTTTTCCCCCTCCGCGAATCCTATTCCAACTAGGAAAGGGGGGAGTCCTACTCCCGGAGGGAGTAGGACTCCTCCTGGCGCGCCTCCTCTTGGCCGGCCAGCCCCCCACTTTGAACCTTTATATACGGAGGCAAGGGGCACCCCTAGAGACACAAGGTGATCCACGTGATCATATTCTTAGCCGTGTGCGGTGCCCCCTTCCACCATAGTCCTCGATAATATTGTAGCAGTGCTTAGGCGAAGCCCTGCGACAGTAGTACATCAAGATCGTCACCACGCCGTCGTGCTGATGGAACTCTTCCCCGACACTTTGCTGGATCGGAGTACGGGGATCGTCATCGAGCTGAACGTGTGCTAGAACTCGGAGGTGCCGTAGTTTCGGTGCTTGATCGGTCGGGCCATGAAGATGTACGACTACATCAACCAAGTTAAACTTCCATTGTCGATCTACAAGGGTACGTAGATCACACTCTCCTCTCTCGTTGCTATGCATCACCATGATCTTGCGTGTGCGTAGGATTTTTTTTTTGAAATTACTACGTTCCCCAACAGTGGCATCCGAGCCTAGGTTTTATGTGTTGATGTTATATGCACGAGTAGAACACAAGTGAGTTGTGGGCGATATAAGTCATACTGCTTACCAACATGTCATACTTTGGTTTGGCGGTATTGTTGGACGAAGCGGCCTGGACCGATATTACGCGTACGCTTACGCGAGACCGGTTCTCCCGACGTGCTTTGCACATAGGTGGCTTGCGGGTGACAGTTGTTTCTTCAACTTTAGTTGAACCGAGTGTGGCTACGCCCGGTCCTTGCGAAGGTTAAAACAGCACCAACTTGACAAACTATCGTTGTGGTTTTGATGCGTAGGTAAGATTGGTTCTTGCTTAAGCCCGTAGCAGCCACGTAAAACTTGCAACAACAAAGTAGAGGACGTCTAACTTGTTTTTGCAGGGCATGTTGTGATGTGATATGGTCAAGACATGATGCTAAATTTTATTGTATGAGATGATCATGTTTTGTAACTGAGTTATCGGCAACTGGCAGGAGCCATATGGTTGTCGCTTTATTGTATGCAATGCAATCGCGCTGTAATGCTTTACTTTATCACTAAGCGGTAGCGATAGTCGTGGAAGCATGAGATTGGCGAGACGACAACGATACTACGATGGAGATCAAGGTGTCGCGCCGGTGACGATGGTGATCATGACGGTGCTTCGGAGATGGAGATCACAAGCACAAGATGATGATGGCCATATCATATCACTTATATTGATTGCATGTGATGTTTATCTTTTATGCATCTTATCTTGCTTTGATTGGCGGTAGCATTATAAGATGATCTCTCACATAATTATCAAGAAGTGTTCTCCCTGAGTATGCACCGTTGCGAAAGTTCTTCGTGCTGAGACACCACGTGATGATTGGGTGTGATAGGCTCTACATTCAAATACAACGGGTGCAAAACAGTTGCACACACGGAATACTCAGGTTATACTTGATGAGCCAAGCATATACATATATGGCCTTGGAACACGGAGACCGAAAGGTCGAGCGTGAATCATATAGTAGATATGATCAACATAGTAATGTTCACCAATGAAACTACTCCATCTCACGTGATGATCGGACATGGTTTAGTTGATTTGGATCACGTAATCACTTAGAGGATTAGAGGGATGTCTATCTAAGTGGGAGTTCTTTAAGTAATATGGTTAATTGAACCTAAATTTATCATGAACTTAGTACCTGATAGTATCTTGCTTGTTTATGTATGATTGTAGATAAATGGCCCGTGCTGTTGTTCCGTTGAATTTTAATGCGTTCCTTGAGAAAGCAAAGTTGAAAGATGATGGTAGAAATTACACGGATTAGGTCCATAACTTGAGGATTATCCTCATTGCTGCACAAAAGAATTACGTCCTGGAAGCACCGCTGGGTACCAGGCCTGCTGCTGGAGCAACACCAGATGTTGTGAACATCTGGCAGAGCAAAGCTGATGACTACTCGATAGTTCAGTGTGCCATGCTTTACGGCTTAGAACCGGGACTTCAACGACGTTTTGAACGTCATGGAGCATATGAGATGTTCCAGGAGTTGAAGTTAATATTTCAAGCAAATGCCCGGATTGAGAGATATGAAGTCTCAAATAAGTTCTATAGCTGCAAGATGGAGGAGAACAGTTCTGTCAGTGAGCATATACTCAAAATGTCTGGGTATAATAATCACTTAATTCAAATGGGAGTTAATCTTCCAGATGATTGCGTCATTGACAGAATTCTCCAATCACTGCCACCAAGATACAAGAGCTTCGTGATGAACTATAATATGCAAGGGATGAATAAGACTATTCCCGAGCTCTTCGCAATGCTCAAAGCTGCGGAGGTAGAAATCAAAAAGGTGCATCAAGTGTTGATGGTCAACAAGACCACTAGTTTCAAGAAAAAGGGCAAAGGGAAGAAGAAGGGGAACTTCAAGAAGAACAGCAAGAAAGTTGCTACTCAAGAGAAGAAACCCAAGTCTGGACCTAAGCCTGAAACTGAGTGCTTCTACTGCAAGCAGACTGGTCACTAGAAGCGGAACTGCCCCAAGTATTTGGCGGATAAGAAGGATGGCAAGGTGAACAAAGGTATATGTGATATACATGTTATTGATGTGTACCTTACTAATGCTCACAGTAGCACCTGGGTATTTGATACTGGTTCTGTTGCTAATATTTGCAACTCGAAACAGGGACTACGGATTAAGCGAATATTGGCTAAGGACGAAGAAACGGTTCCAAAGTCGATGTGATCGCAGTCGGCGCGCTACCTCTACATCTACCTTCGGGATTAATATTAGACCTAAATAATTGTTATTTGGTGCCAGCGTTAAGCATGAACATTATATCTGGATCTTGTTTGATGCGAGACGGTTATTCATTTAAATCAGAGAATAATGGTTGTTCTATTTATATGAGTAATATCTTTTATGGTCATGCACCCTTGAAGAATGGTCTATTCTTATTGAATCTCGATAGTAGTGACACACATATTCATAATGTTGAAGCCAAAAGATGCAGAGTTGATAATGATAGTGCAACTTATTTGTGGCACTGTCGTTTAGGTCATATCAGTGTAAAGCGCATGAAGAAACTCCATACTGATGGACTTTTGGAACCACTTGATTATGAATCACTTGGTACTTGCGAACCGTGCCTCATCGGCAAGATGACTAAAACGCCGTTCTCCGGTACTATGGAGAGAGCAACAGATTTGTTGAAAATCATACATACAGATATATGTGGTCCGATGAATATTGAGGCTCGTGGCGGATATCGTTATTTTCTCACCTTCACAGACGACTTAAGCAGATATGGATATATCTACTTAATGAAACATAAGTCTGAAATGTTTGAAAAGTTCAAAGAATTTCAGAGTGAAGTTGAAAATCATCGTAACAAGAAAATAAAGTTTATACGATCTGATCGTGGAGGAGAATATTTGAGTTACGAGTTTGGTGTACATTTGAAACAATGCGGAATAGTTTCGCAACTCACGCCACCCGGAACACCATAGCGTAATGGTGTGTCCAAACGTCGTAATCGTACTTTACTAGATATGGTGCGATCTATGATATCTCTTACTGATTTACCGCTATCATTTTGGGGTTATGCTTTGGAGACGGCCGCATTCACGTTAAATAGGGCACCATCAAAATCTGTTGAGACGACGCCTTATGAACTATGATTTGGCAAGAAACCAAAGTTGTCGTTTCTGAAAGTTTGGGGCTGCGATGCTTATGTGAAAAAGCTTCAACCTGATAAGCTCGAACCCAAATCGGAGAAATGTGTCTTCATAGGATATCCAAAGGAGACTATTGGATACACCTTCTATCACAGATCCGAAGGCAAGACTTTTGTTGCTAAGTTCGGAAGCTTTCTGGAGAAAGAGTTTCTCTCGAAAGAAGTGAGTGGGAGGCAAGTAGAACTTGACGAGGTAACTGCACCTGCTCCCTTATTGGAAAATAGTGCATCACAGAAAACTGTTTCTGTGACACCTACACCAATTAGTGAGGAAGCTAATGATAAAGATCATGAAACTTCAGAACAAGATACCACTGAACCTCGTAGATCAACCAGAGTGAGATCCGCACCAGAGTGGTATGGTAATCCTGTTCTGGAAGTCATGCTACTAGATCATGATGAACCTACAAACTATGAAGAAGCGATGGTGAGCCCAGATTCCGCAAAATGGCTTTAAGCCATGAAATCTAAAATGGGATCCATGTATGAGAACAAAGTATGGACTTTGGTTGACTTGCCCAATGATCGGCAAGCAATTGAGAATAAATGGATCTTCAAGAAGAAGACTGACGCCGACGGTAATATTACTGTCTACAAAGCTCGACTTGTCGCAAAAGGGTTTCGGCAAGTTCAAGGGGTTGACTATGATGAGACCTTCTCACCCGTAGCGATGCTTAAGTCTGTCCGAATCATGTTAGCAATTGCCGCATTTTATGATTATGAAATTTGGCAGATGGATGTCAAAACTGCATTCCTGAATGGATTTCTGGAAGAAGAGTTGTATATGATGCAACCGGAAGGTTTTGTCGATCCAAAGGGAGCTAACAAAGTGTGCAAGCTCCAGCGATCCATTTATGGACTGGTGCAAGCCTCTCGGAGTTGGAATAAACGCTTTGATAGTGTGATCAAAGCATTTGGTTTTATACAGACTTTTGGAGAAGCCTGTATTTACAAGAAAGTGAGTGGGAGCTCTGTAGCATTTCTGATATTATATGTGGATGACATATTACTGATTGGAAATGATATAGAATTTCTGGATAGCATAAAGGGATACTTGAATAAGAGTTTTTCAATGAAAGACCTTGGTGAAGCTGCCTACATATTAGGCATAAAGATCTATAGAGATAGATCAAGACGTTTAATTGGACTTTCACAAAGCACATACCTTGACAAGATTTTGAAGAAGTTCAAAATGGATCAAGCAAAGAAAGGGTTCTTGCCTATGTTACAAGGTGTGAAGTTGAGTCAGACTCAATGCCCGACCACTGCAGAAGATAGAGAGAAAATGAAAGATGTTCCCTATGCTTCAGCCATAGGCTCTATCATGTATGCAATGCTGTGTACCAGACCTGATGTGTGCCTTGCTATAAGTCTAGCAGGGAGGTACCAAAGTAATCCAGGAGTGGATCACTAGACAGCGGTCAAGAACATCCTGAAGTACCTGAAAAGGACTAAGGATATGTTTCTCGTATATGGAGGTGACAAAGAGCTCATCGTAAACGGTTATGTTGATGCAAGCTTTGACACTGATCTGGACGATTCTAAATCGCAAACCGGATACGTGTTTACATTAAACGGTGGAGCTGTCAGTTGGTGCAGTTCTAAACAGAGCGTCGTGGCGGGATCTACGTGTGAAGCGGAATACATAGCTGCTTTGGAAGCAGCGAATGAAGGAGTCTGGATGAAGGAGTTCATATCCGATCTAGGTGTCATACCTAGTGCATCGGGTCCAATGAAAATCTTTTGTGACAATACTGATGCAATTGCCTTGGCGAAGGAATCTAGATTTCACAAGAGAACCAAGCACATCAAGAGACGCTTCAATTCCATCCGGGATCTAGTCCAGGTGGGAGACATAGAGATTTGCAAGATACATACGGATCTGAATGTTGCAGACCCGTTGACTAAGCCTCTTCCACGAGCAAAACATGATCAGCACCAAGACTCCATGGGTGTTAGAATCATTACTGTGTAATCTAGATTATTGACTCTAGTGCAAGTGGGAGACTGAAGGAAATATGCCCTAGAGGCAATAATAAAGTTATTATTTATTTCCTTATATCATGATAAAAGTTTATTATTCATGCTAGAATTGTATTAACCGGAAACATAATACATGTGTGAATACATAGACAAACAGAGTGTCACTAGTATGCCTCTACTTGACTAGCTCGTTAATCAAAGATGGTTATGTTTCCTAACCATGGACAAAGAGTTGTTATTTGATTAACAGGATCACATCATTAGTTGAATGATCTGATTGACATGACCCATTTCATTAGCTTAGCACCCGATCGTTTAGTATGTTGCTATTGCTTTCTTCATGACTTATACATGTTCCTATGACTATGAGATTATGCAACTTCCATTTGCCAGAGGAACACTTTGTGTGCTACCAAACGTCACAACGTAACTGGGTGATTATAAAGGAGCTCTACAGGTGTCTCCAAAGGTATATGTTGGGTTGGCGTATTTCGAGATTAGGATTTGTCACTTCGATTGTCGGAGAGGTATCTCTGGGCCCTCTCGGTAATGCACATCACTTAAGCCTTGCAAGCATTGCAACTAATGAGTTAGTTGCGGGATGATGTATTACAGAACGAGTAAAGAGACTTGCCGGTAACGAGATTGAACTAGGTATAGGATACCGACGATCGAATCTCGGGCAAGTAACATACCGATGACAAAGGGAACAACGTATGTTGTTATGCGGTCTGACCAATAAAGATCTTCGTAGAACATGTAGGAGCCAATATGAGCATCCAGGTTCCGCTATTGGTTATTGACCGGAGACGTGTCTCGGTCATGTCTACATTATTCTCGAACCCGTAGGGTCCGCACGCTTAAGGTTTCGATGACAGTTATATTATGAGTTTATGCGTTTTGATGTACCGAAGGTTGTTTGGAGTCCCGGATGTGATCACGGACATGACAAGGAGTCTCGAAATGGTCGAGACATAAAGATTGATATATTGGAAGCCTATGTTTGGATATCGGAAGTGTTCCGGGTGAAATCGGGATTTTGCCGGATTACCGGGAGGTTAACGGAACCCCGCCGGGAGGTATATGGGCCTTAGTGGAAGAGAGGAGAGGTGGCCAGAGATGGGCCGCGCGCCCCTCCCCCCCTTGGTCCGAATAGGACAAGGAGAGGGGGCCGGCCCCCCTTCCTCCTCTCTCTCCTTTTTCCCCCCTCCGCGAATCCTATTCCAACTAGGAAAGGGGGGGAGTCCTACTCCCGGAGGGAGTAGGACTCCTCCTGGCGCGCCTCCTCTTG